>NW_020230217.1:1102500-1120000 GCF_003227715.2 Harpegnathos saltator
CGAGCGGGTGAGGGAAAGGTAGGAGGAAAAACCGACGCGAGAGAGGAGGGAGGAGGAACGGCGGACAATAACCTGGGCGCAGTGTATTACCCAGCCTGCTTAAGTTAATTGGAGGTAAAATGAGAGAAAGGTCCGAGAAATCACAGATTCTTCTTATGTCGCGTCCTTCGTTTCTTCCTTCTCATTCCTTCCTCCCTTTCTTCCTGCCCTCACCTTCGCCGCCCTGTGTCTCCAACTCTCTCCCTTTTTCCCCTCGCCCTCTCGCTCCTTCCGTCGTTCCTCTCCTCTCCTCTCCTCTCCTTTTCCTCTCCTCTCTGTCGTCTCGCCCGCAGTCTCTCACTTATTTACGCTTCTCTGTGTTTGTTTAATCAGACACGAGGCTCAGTCTTCATTACCCGCGCTAATTTATCTGGGTTGTCGTCTGGCTCCTTCTGGCCTCCGCGCGCGTCTCGACGTTTTCGACCCTCGTGCGATACGTACGTACGCGAAAGACAACCGTAACGCAACGGAGAATCCGCCCGGCCTTAATTTGCGCGGGTGGACACGAGAGTGGTCGCCCTTCTCACGTAATTGCGCGCGCGACAAGCGGAAACGAGACCGCGCGCACACACACACACACACACACACACACATACATACGTGCGCGCGCGCATGCACACACACATATGTACATACATATCGTCCTTTAATTAAAAATATCATCACCCGCAATTTGAGAAACTGCTTCTTTCGAAAATGCGACTCGCCGAGTCTCCCATACCCCCCAAGATACGTTCGCCTGCGTCTTACATTTTCGCGCGTTACGCGAGATAATATCGTCCTCGTGCGAGGAGAATGTCCTTCCTCGAAAATGGAACTCGAGTCCAAAGTGCGGCGCAGGATATATTGGTATGAAAAAGAGCAAGGTCTCTCTCCGCGAGGAAATTAACTCGATAACCCGAGGAATCGACGAACGAGGATCGGTGACGCGTCTCCCGCTACGTGAAGGACAAAGGAAGCTCGTGGAGAGAGAAGAGAGAGAGAGAGAGAGAGAGAGAGAGAGAGAGAGAGAGAGAGAGAGAGAGAGAGAGAGAGAGAGAGAGAGTGAGAGCGGTGTCGAATTGGGGACTCCGGGATATCGTCGGCAATATTCGTTAAGTCCTGCTAAGACCCTGTATGCGGTGTAGTCCGTTCATTCGGATTGCCAAGTCTCTATTTCCTCGTCCGCCTCTCATCCCCCCCCCTTGCGCCGGTCCTTCTTATCCGTTGAACGAGAGCCTCGTGGAGGTGGCGCGATCGTTTCTTTCTGCACTGTCTTACTCACCCTCGCGAATGCGAGTCCGGGATACCTCTTCGGCGCGGAGGATCAGCGCGTCAATAGGGTGTTTGTTTAATTTACGGATTCGCCGGCTTGTGCAGCACCAGCGCCGAAATGTCCGCTCAGTGTGACTCAACTTCCGCTCGGGCGAGCTTGAGAATTCATATCTCGCGAGAAGGAATTTACCTAGAGGAGACTCTGCCGACATCCGGTCGGCAGAGCGCCTACGCGCGAATTTTCGGCGTGCAATTAAAAAGAAGACAGCACGTTGATGTCTGATTTTGTCCAAATCGGGAAATTTGCATTACTCTTAACATTGTTCTGTTCCGGCTCATCTTCAGAAGTAAAGAAGAATCTTAAGAAGGAAATAAACGCGCTTTAGCTGATTACGATATTATTAGGTGTACAAATGAATAATCCAAATTATTTTAAGCAGTTATGAAATCAATTTTAAATTGGATAGATTTTCCCGCTCTTTTGTGATTATGCAATGTTGACATACAGCTATTAAAAAGAACATATAGTTTGGCGAAAGGCCCAACATAACCTTCAAAGGTGTATTCAGTTCAGTACAGTCAATGGCAGTACAGAAAATGGCAACAGATAAGGTGCATATCCGACACTGCATTCTTTACGAATTCCAACAAGGAAAAAATGCTACAGGAACGTGCGAATCGATTTGTTCCTTTCTCGGCGAAGGTGTTGTATCGTACGATGTGTGCGCATTTTGGTTTAAGCGGTTTAAAAGCGGTAATTTCAGTCTAATCGACAAACAACGCCCTGCAGGTCCTCCGAAGTGCGATAATGATGATTTGGAACAACTGCTCGCTGAGAATTCGGCACAAACATAAAAAGAGCTTGCAAAACAGTTGGGAGTAACGCAGCAAACGGTTTCCAAACGCCTACATGAGATGGGAAAGATCCAGAAAGAAGAAAAATGGGTTCCGCATGAACTCACTGAAACCAACAAAAATCAACGAGTGGCAGCGTGTCTTTCTCTTCTGAATAAGCAGCGTCGAAAGTCTTTCTTGTGGAAAATCGTTACGGGCGATGAGAAATGGATACTCTGTGACAATCCGAAACGCAGAAAGTCATGGGTAAATCTCGGCGAATCATCAAAATCGGTCGCAAAACCCAATCGCTTCGGAAAGAAGATTCTTCTTTGCATTTGGTGGGATATCAAGGGTGTGCTTTATTATGAGTTGTTGGAACCGGGTGAAACAGTTACTGAGGACTGCTACCAACGTCAATTAATCTGCTTGAGTCAAGAATTGGAGAATTGGAAAACGCCCGTATACTGGCGAAGGAGAACGTCCAGTGAAATTGTTGCATGACAACGCCAGGCCACACATCGCCACACAATACACACTTCCCAGCCAAGACACCATAATGAGTCTTGGCTGGGAAGTCTTGCAGCACGGCCGGCGTATTCACCAGACATTGCTCCATCCGATTATCACTTGTTCCGGTCGATGCAACACGCCTTGTCCGATATGCACTTGCAATCAGTGAATGAGATCCGAAAAATGGCTTGATGACTTTATCGTGTCCAAAGACATAACATTTTCCGAGATGGAATTCATCAGCTGCCTGAAAGATGGCTTAAAGTTATAGAAAGCAACGGCGAATACTTTGATTGAACAATTTAATTTACTTTCTTTTAAAATAAACCTTGAATGTAGCTGAAAAAATTGGATTATTCATTTGTACACTTAATAAATCCTATTAAAAGCAAAGAAGCGAGGTCGCAACTCGGCACTCTGACGGCGCATTGCCAGTAACGCACGCAATCGAATTTTTAACGTAATCCAACATAAACTTGCAAGATAAATTTCTAACGTAGATTTAACCAAAATTGCATTATAAATCCGTTCGATTGAACATTCCGGGCATATTTGGCGAAAAGATGCCTACTTGCCGTTTTTACCTTTTCACCGCAACGTGAGAGGCTGAGAGACAAATGAGATCCGACCGGAGATCGTACGATTGCGACATTGCACGTCATTGCACAGCAACTGCGCGCCAATTGTCTCGAGATAACAATAATAATAATAATACAATTATTCCGCGAATAACCGCACGGTGCGCTTACGCGCGCTCGCGTCTGCCCGGAACAAGATGTCCGAGGTGAAGGTAAGTCCGGGCAACGTGACGTTTAATTCCGCGAGAGTTCACAATGTGCCCCATGTATAAGAATGAGGCAGTAAAATTAATGTCGGCTATTATAAGGTGCGCGGTATTATGAAGCGAGTCAAGTCACGGCGACTACGAGCAGACGGTTAACGTAATTTCCGTCGATTTCCATGCACATAAATAAAGCATACGAAATCAGATTTCTAAGCGACGGAGAGATCCCTCCCAGCTAGGAAATTACGTAAGTGGTGGTGGCCTATATCCTGGCGGGCGAAGCGGAGGAACCTTTGCGAATTCGTTTCATTAAGCCGCCGCTCGTAAATGAGCGGCGAAGATATTTCAAGAATCTAGAGCGAAGCAACCGGCGTCTCTCGAAATTCCGCCGCGACTGTTTGAATGAGACGTTTCCAACGAATTTCGGTCGCGTCGCCTTTTTATAGGAGGGTGAAAATTAACGCTCAGATGCAGCACCCTCGCGCGCGCAGCGTCGATGCGCTCGAAAACAGCCCCGTCTTGCCGACTTTCGCGAAACAATCTGCCGAGAATATCTCGCTGGGAGTTTTCAACAAAATTTAGACCCACACTCCGGCATCGCGGCCGATAATCCTGCAGAAAGCATCCTTTCGCCGGCGACTTTGAGGGGGTACGGAAGAGGAGGTTGAAAGAGGCGGAGAGAGAGAGAGAAAGAGAGAGAGAGAGAGAGAGAGAGAGAGAGAGAGAGAGAGAGAGAGAGAGGCATTAGCCTTCGCGAGATCGCATCGCGTTATTTAAATTCATCATCCATCCGTCCGAGCGCCGTTGGGATTCGTTGAATTGATTCTCAGTCCGTCCAGATCTCTAGCGCCCTCTCTCTCTCTCTCTCTCTCTCTCTCTCTCTCTCTCTCTCTCTCTTTCTCTCCCCCTCTCTCTCTTCCTCCTTCTTATTGAGCTCGTGGTAATGGGGGTCGTTATTGCAGCGCAATGTAACGGCCCTAAAGGTCATTGTTCAACCGTTTTTGGGGTTCGAGCAATGACCAGTTCCGCCGCGCATGAGAACGGACTGAAACAAAAGCTGACAAACCTGTTGGAAACAATCGGGCGCAGCTCTCACCCTAGCTCGGGCCAGCTTATGGCGCACGGAGGGGGATGAACAGTTGGGTGACTTTTTTTGGCCTCTAAGAGGAACACCCATTGTGCGACAGTGGCAACATGTGTGCCTCCGTGTCGTCGCGACGAGATCGCCTGATCATTGCTTCATCGAGATTTAGGAGCGCGCTCGTGTCCGTTATTGAGGGAGAACTCGTCGAAATGGACGAGATGCGACGTCGCGCGACGACGCGCGGCGAGCTCGCGTTTACGCGTCGACGGTGAGAATCGCGCGGAATTCTCTTCGAGAAAATTTGAATGCGAATGCAAGCCGACTCGAGGTCGTAGGATTGCGACATCGCGCCGTTGAACGCGCAAATTATCTCAAGGCAATAGTGCGATTATTTCGAGCGGTCTTGTGTGCGGCGCACGTTGTTGTTCGGAGCAGAGGTACATCTGGAGTGAATCTAACGCCCGTGCGGAATTTAATCCTGACGGCACAGCACACTGTCCATCTAGTCTCGAAGTAATCCTACGTTGAGTTATGCGAAAATCGATTCAGAACCACCGAGCAGGTCGCCTGTCGTGAGTTGCAGAACGCCGTTCTCTCGCTTCACCTATTTCCGACGTTTTCACGCGTAGTTTTGAGCGGGGCGAGTGTTACACCCTCGGGGGTTCTCGGGATTAATTCCGCAACGAGAGTTCGCAACGTACGGGTGGTGGTACGGGGCGGTGAGGTTACTGAGAATCGAAAAGATTAATTCTATTTTCCGCCACGGAGTCGTGGCGGAGTGCGGCAGCCAAGAGGAAGGAGAACGAAAACGTAGCGCGGTTTTACGTAACGCTACGTCAAACTCGGAGCCAGCTCCGCGCGGAACGACGATCTGTCATTCCCAAAAGAGAAATCGCTTAATCAATAGCGTCCCCCTGGTAGCCAGATCGGTCGCGCGGAAATCGATTAGCGGAAAGGCGACGGACCATCCCCGGGCTCTCTTCGCTCTTCGCAGGTGTGTGACTGCCCCGTGCTACCGCGGCCTCGGCGCGGCATATTGCGGGATCTTAGTTAATTTCCTTCGCGGTCATCCTTCTCTGCCACCTTCCATCGCGGTCACTCTTCGTCCGCGGACCCGGTCGCCGACGGAGACGGTTCTCGCGCACGTCAGAACTCTTTCTTCCGCCGGAGAAAGCGAACAACAGAGGCAGAGTGCGCGCGAGGGAGAAGGAGAAGGAGCGGGAGGGGCGGGAGGGAGGCAGGGGGCGAGAAAAAGGAAACGGGTAAAACCATAATCGAGACGAGAGCGCGGAGAAGCGCGAGACGAGAGAAAGAACGGGGAGTGACGACGGTCGTCGAGAGAGAGAGAGAGAGAGAGAGAGAGAGAGAGAGAGAGAGAGAGAGAGAGAAAGGCGCGCCGATATAAATTGTATGACGATCTCTTTCCCTAAAACGCCTGTCTTTGACACCGCGCGCCATTTTCTAATCATCGTCACACGCGAGTGCACACCAGCGTCGTGTCCAATCTGTCTAATCCGACGACGTTAAGAAACGTAAGTGCGCCTCTCTCTCTTTCTCTCCGTCTCTGCTCCTTCTCTTTCTCTCTCTCTCTCTCTCTCCCTCTCTCTCCCTCTCTCTCTCTCTCTCTCTCTCTCTCTCTCTCTCGCTCTCTCTATTTCTGCCTCTCATCCCGCCCTACCCCCTCCCAGCATCTCTCGCTTCCCTCGGTTAGCTCGTACCGGTCCTCACGGCTTTTCCTCTCGCTGTGGGAGTTCAGCGAGGGTGTGAGGCCGTGGCTAAGGCGACCATGAAGGAATAGAGGAACGGTGAAGGGTGGAAGACGGCCGGGGGTAGGTCCGGGGCAGAGTGAGAGAGAAAAAGAGAGAGAGAGAGAGAGAGAGAGAGAGAGAGAGAGAAAGAGGGCAGGGTTGGTCAGTGCTCCTTACTTAGAGGGTGGCGAGTCTGTTCTTAATTAACGCTCGCCTCTTTTGCTGCACACCCCCTCGCCACCGTGCTGCCGTAATGAGGCTCCTCGGGCGCGAGCGCGTGTGTGTGCGCGGGCGTGTACGTGCAGCCGGCGCGGCCGACGGTGTGGGTGACCTAGATGAGACGCGCCCCCGTCTAGCTAATTCTTTTCTTCCGCGCTGACCACTAAAGTAAGTAGATGGCCACGTACGAGAGCGGCGGCGCGCGCGAGTCTGTGTGCGTGCGACGTACGCGCGAGAGCGAGCGAGTCGAGTCTGGCGCGCGAGAGAAGCTACGTACGTGTTTTACGTACGTGGGGTGTCCGTCTCTCTTTCTCCGCCTGCCTGTGCCTCTATCCGTGTATACGTGTGCGCGTGTGTATATATATATAGATATATACGAGCGAACGACGAGTGTAGCCATATTCCGTTGGCGTTGCCGCGCTACCACGGCCGAGACTCTCGGCCTGCGAGAGTTACGCGGACGTAACTGCGGGTCTTAACCCCGCCGCGTGCCGCTACTGCTGCTGTTGTTGCTGTTGCTGCTGTTGCTGCTGCTGCTACTGCTGCTGTCGCTGGCGTCGCCGCTGCCACGACGGTGAGAAGACTTCGGCCGGGCGGTCTCGCGATACCTCGCGAATTAGCCGCGGCGCCGGCGCCGGCGCGCTGCCGAGCCATAATTACTTGGGCGAAAATATTTCGCCGCGCGTTATAGCGGCGGCCGCGCGGGCTAATGAATCCAGTAATAGCCGGCGTGCACGATTGTCGAACGTGGCGACTCGGCTGGCCGATCGGGTCATCGCGCTCCCGCGGCGGGAAAATCGACGAGCGCGATACGTCGCGCGAGTGTCGCGGAGAAATACAAAGGGGCAGCATCCGGGGAACAAGAGGGGGGTGTGTGGAAAAACTGTCCTCGCGCGACTCGAGACTGGCGCGATTCTCCAGAGCGAACGGGGGAGGCTCGTCGTGAGGAGACGTGGAACGTGGAGAGGAGAGAGAGCTCGCGTAATCCCCAACCGTGAAACGTCGTCGTCGGTTTCGCACGGCTGTCTGCCTGTTTGCCAGTTCGAAGCGCGGGGAAGAGACGTCCGTACGGATCGACTGGCCCATTATTCTTCAGGCACATCCTGGGCCGGCCCCTTTCAGCTAGCGCCCCTTCCCCGCCGCTACGTCTTATTCGTAGCGAAGCGCCGCACGGATAACAGCAATTAAGCCTTCCCGTTAATAGAGAGACGATTGTGATTAATTATCGGATTTAATGACCGGCTACTTGTACTTGTAAATATAGACGGCGGGTGGACGCGCATGTTGGTTCCACCGTAAAAATTAGAGACCGTGAATTCTCGGCCTCCGACTCCGTCCTTTCCCTCCCGCCCCCGCCCGCCGCGCGGCCTCGTCTTTGCGTTCCTCCGTGTGTCACCACACGGTTGTGCGTACGCCTTGCTCGCCCGCCCCTTGTCACAGTCCGCTGATCTTTCAACCGGCAATCAGGCAGGGCTGTGTGGGACCGACCGGCTCCGGGGTATTGCTACGAAACGCGAGCCGGCGGCTCGACGCGACGCGACGCGACGCGCCGACGGCGATCGGTTATCCCTCGATCGCACGCATTTTTCATGATTCCGTCATCGCCACTGAAAGTATCACTCCGCCGCTGAGAGAAGCAAGCGGTCGCTCGACTTTAAGACGCTCGTCCGCACAGGCCGGAGGACGTTCTTCTCACAACCCGAGCCTCAGGTTATTCCCTCTTCGAGAACATCGCCGAACTTGATCCGCGTTCACGGCAAATGTTTCATCTCATATTCTCGACTGGAGCGGCAAACTCAATTCGCAAAATGCCTGAAACACTCACTCGGGCGAAGCACTCTTCCACTCCTCCCAAGGGTGATCGTGCGTTTCGGGATACACTTTGTGCTCGGAAATGAAACCGCAGCCGCGGGAACACAGCCAGGGCATGCCTCGAGTCTCATTAGAAGCGCGGGCTCGATCGGAGCTGACGCGCGATCGATCTCAGCGCGCGGACGCGGCCAGCGGCCGTAACGCACCGCGGGATGTAAACTCCGGCGAGACGCGAGATATCATAAGCGCGATAAACGGAGCGATATTTCTCTCGTCAGCGATACGCGGCGAGTCGCTCAACGTGCACCCCACGCCGCATTGTGCAGCACGCCACCGAGACGCGCGGAGGGCGTGGGAGGGCGCGCGGTGAGCTCATGCGCTGAAATTAACTCCAGCCCAGGCGCTTTTAAAAATAATTGGTAATTATCGGCATTATTAATAGTTTCGCCTGGCTCCGCGCCGACGTGTGCGCCCGACGCGACGTGGCGCAGAGGAGCGCCATTCCCTCGTTTCAATTGCGATATTAATGCGGTTACGTCAGATGTTTGCGAGCGAGCGCGGATTATACGGCCGATCCTCGAAAATTATGCGACTCGCGTTTGCCAGTTGTGTGTTTGCCTCGAAATAATTTTACGGACACTGTCTTGAAATAATGTTTCCCTCTGTCTCTCTCTCTCTCCCCTCCTCTATCTCCCTCCCCCCCTCTCTCTCTCTCTCTCTCTCTCTCAGTTTCTGAAACGAATATCTGACAACGATATCATATTCCGTCAAACTTTCAGTCGCCCCGAAGCCCAGCGCGACTTTCCTCGCGTCGCGTCGCGCGACATGACGAGACGGCGGTCTCGTGTTTTGCCCGAAATTATGAAATCGCGCGGAAATGTCGACGGTTATCCCGACGAAGACAAAGCGCCTTCTTTCGCGAATCTACCCGAGCTGTGCTTTGCAAATTGCGTGCGTCGGAAGTGTCCGCGTACATGTACGCATACACACACGCACGTACGCACGCATGCACACACACACACACACACACACACACATATACGCGCATACATATGAGCCTCTTTGCGCCCATTGTAACAGGGGCAATGATTTATCGTCGCGCAACAATGTGCGTAGAAGTTTCCACGGAGAGAAACGAACGAACGAACGTACGAGCGAACGAACGGTTGTTAACGACTCCGCGTTCGAATACCGTTCGACTTGCTCGGAGCGCTTTTTTCCTCAGGCTGGAAGGCGATTCGTTCATCGAAGTATCGATTGGTTCGTATAATAATTACCTCTCCTGCATTAGGGGCGGCTACCCCCTCCACCGTGGCCCGGACGAGCCCCGCTGCTGTCTTCTATTAGACTAGACTCCTAGCCACGAATGAAGGGTAGAAAAAGGGGGTGGCGGACGGGCCTAGGGGGAGAGAGAGAGAGAGAGAGAGAGAGAGAGAGAGAGAAAAAGAGGGGGAGGGGAGGAGGCGAGAGGGGTGATCGTAAGCGACAGCTGCTCCATTCGTTCCGATCCGTCATACCGGCCGCGGTGTTAATTAATTATTTATCCGCGTCGGCAAATAAATATTTGCCGATTATGATGAGCCGAAGCATCGGCCGGGCGGTGAGGCCAGGGGGGGGCAAGGGGCGAAGGGGGTTGCGACGTCCGGGGATTCCTGGGAATCGCGGCATCGATCGTACCGCGTAACCAATCGGCAGTTCCTAAGAAACGCTCGCGACCTTTACATGGGGCGGAACTTGACTCTCGCTCTGAGGCAACGCCGAGCTAACGACCCACGGAGGCGCCGTAAATGGAAATGAGGTTTACCGGGGAAGAAGTTTTGAGGGATTTTCCGGCTCTTTCCTCCCCTCCTCCGTCCCTCCGTTACCCGTCGACCAACTCGTGCTCAGAGGGAAACGCGCGCGCCCGCGGGGCGAGAGAGATACGAATTGTCGGCGTTATTAGTCGACGTCGTTTGTAATCGGTGGAAATTATCCGAGCGACCGAGGTGGCTCCGACAGAAATTCGACGGAGGTGTGCGTGTGCGTGTGATGGACGCGCTCGGTCCCTCGCTCACGCACGCACGCACGCACGCCTCGCCGAGCGCCGTATGTGTGTGTGTGCGTGCGCGATTACCATCACGCGACATTCAGCGCGCGGCGACACAACAAATGCAGTCCTCATATTTCATGGAGACAGAGTCGGCCGTATTAGCAATTTCGCGTTGCGCCACCGCGCGCGCGCGCGCGGAGCGTGTACTCGGCGCGGCCTTAAAATTAGCTTTGCTCTTGATTCGCATTAGAATGCAGCCTGGCCAAACAATATTACGTATAAACCCGTCCGTCACGCACGCCGGTTTCCGCAATTTATTATAAAACCGGCCGGCGCGCACACGATACGCCGGGAAGAACGCCGCGGGGATGACGACGCTCCGAGAACATCTCGCGGGTAAACGACGCGCGCCACCGCGCCTCATCCGTCGCGTTTAATCACCGTCTGTGAAATTCCACGGATCGGAAGCGTACCCGCGCCGATCGACCTCGACTCGCCGATTCAGACCCCAATTCTCCCTCTTGAAATCGTCGCGGCAGAAATCTCAGCCTTCCCACCGGTCCAAGAGACACCCGCTGATTCAGATTCGATCGCGAGGCTCGAGATCCTACAGACAAAAGTCATTCGGGACATGGACCGTCGCGGACGAAGAACGCGACAACTGCGCGCGCGGCTTTCGGCGATGATTCTCGCCAACGACGAGCGCACCCGCGCTCTCTCCTTCGCTCGCTCGCCGGGTGAGTGGGTGGCTGGGTGGGTGGGTGATGGCGGCGGCGTTCGGGTATTTCTGTATCTAATTATAATCCTCGGGCGAGGGAGCGAGGCAATCACCTAAAATTAGAGTATATAGTCTAACCAGTACGCGCCGCCCGCTATTTTATATTTCGCCCTCTCTCTCCCTCCCTCCTTCCCTCCCTCTCCCTCCCTCTCTCTCTCTCTCTCTCTCTCTATCTCTGCCCCCCCCTCTCTCTCTACATCTCGCTCGCTCGCTCGCTCGTTGCGCGGATAGAACGCGACTGTTTCCCTGTTCCTCCTCCTCCTCCTTCTCTTCCTCCTCCTCCGTCTCCTCCACGAAATTCGCTCCTCGCCTTCTTCCGCACTCCCCCGCGTTGCGACTAGTCCCTCATCCTGGCAGCCGCTTTATCGTGCCCGTGCTCCTTTCGTCATGCCGAGTATCGCCGGCTCGTGAAAGCGTCCGCCAGATGAAGGGAAATTCCCGAGTTCGACATTTTCGAGGCGTTGCGCACGCGATAAGCGCGTCGCGCGAAAGTCCCCCGTCGTGCCAGCAACGCGACGCAATAAGTCGCGTTGCCGAATTTGCTTAGCTCGCGCACCGACGTCTAATTAGCCGTTGGCGCGGGTTCAAGCCAGCGCGGAGGTTTCATTTACGTTTGACGGCTGCGCGACGGCGAGGGGGGGCGGTAAGGGGAGAGCAACGGCGAAGTAGAAGATTCGGTTCGCATCGGCCGATTTCGGGCGAGCGCGCCTCGGCTCTGTCGATGTCAGTCAACGTTAACTCTGATTAACTAAATTTTCTTTTCCCGCCCCGTATATATCGGATAGCCCGGATTCCTCGCGCAGCTGCTCTCACCCGCGCGGCTCTTTGATCAATTTCGAGAGCGGGATTTTCCTCGGCGGAGCCGCCGTTCCTCTCGTCCTCCCTCGGTCGCGCGCTAGCACCGACGTGGTTCGTCGGAAAGTGTCAAAGGAAATAACCATTGCGCGATTAATATCGAAATGTCGGGCTCTTACGCACGGCGAGAGTGTTGTGTGCCTCATCGCGAGCCCGGACGAAGGAAAGATCACGACGCGGCCATAATCTATGCGAACCAAGCGCGAATCGCCGGCGGATTAATTAATTCGCCCGGCGCGCTGCGCGTCGGCCTTAAAATCAACGATCGTTACACTTGACGATATCGCGCGGCCGAGCCAGCTCGATTGAAACGATCGGCCAGGGCGCTTAAGGGCGCGAACGCCCTTAAGCTCGTGCCGCGCATACACATCGAGGCTTTAATTTCTTCCCTCCTAATGGGCTTTCTCGCCCGAGCTAAGGAGCGAGCGCGAGGATTAAACGGCGCGTTTGCGGGGGCGCGATCGCGGGAGCGAGACAGAGACGCGTCGGCAAAAAATAGACGAACGAAGCGGAAACCGTCGGGAATCCCATTCGGCCAAATTATGAATTCCTGATCCTCCGAGCCGGAAGGAGAATAATTCCAAAGTCGTTTCTGCTCGCGATCGGAAGCGAAAATTAGATCTCTTTCTGGAAAATTCACTCGGGCTGCAACGCGAACCGCTTCACGACGCGTTCACGCCACAGTTGAAGTAAGAAGAGCGAGCGAGAGAGAGAGAGAGAGAGAGAGAGAGAGAGTGTGTGTGTGTGTGTGTGTGAGAGAGAGAGAGAAAGAGAGGGAGAGAGAAGAAAAAGCGCGCGATCGTTTGCGAAAAAAATACGAAATGCTCGGTGTATAAAAGTCAGCAGCTGCTATTAGTTACAACCCCAAATACAATCCTGCAGGATGAATTCCCGACAATCCTTTGTCGTGCGTCTCGCTTTTTCGAACGGCCGCGAGGCCGTCGATAGCATTTCGGCCGGGCGCAGCGCCCCCTTCTAGAAGCGGGAGAAGGCGAGGGAGCAGGAGGGGTGGAAAAGGGTGGAAATAGGAAAAGTAATGATCCGTAGTGAAACAATGACACGAGCGACAGCAGTGATTAAGTCGCCACGGAAGAATAATCGAAATAATGACAGGTTTGCGCCGGCAACCCTCTCGGAAGACTCCGAGAGGGCCGGGAGCGGAGCGGGGCGACAGCACGAAGCCGTTGCTTGGCTTTGTCCGGTTAATTGTCGTCTGGCGTGTCAATGAGTGTACCCCCTGGCTCGGCCACACGCAAATGTTACCGCGAGGCACGTGAAAAGGCAAAAAAATTAACAGAGAGAGAGAGAGATGAGTGAGTGAGAGAGAGAGAGAGAGAGAGAGAGAGAGAGAGAGAGAGAGAGAGAGAGAGAGAGAGAGAGAGAGAGAGAGAGAGAGAGAGAGAGAGAGAGAGAGAGAGAGAGAGAGAGAGACAGAGAGAGAAGGAGGGAAGAAAAGAACAAGGTTCTCCGCGAGACGAATGCAAAGCGATCGTCTCTCACGGTCGACTACGATCCGCGTGTGCGAAAGTAATGAGCGTTAATTAAAACTCGGCGAGTCGAGCTGTGTCGCTTTGACATTGCTCAGCCGAACTGGCCGACGAGCCGAATTTCTGCCGGCGGATTCGCCGGCCGAGAGACCGCGAGCGATCTTCCTCGGGGCTGTTGCTAAAATAATTCCTCCTTCCGACTATGAGACACGCCGCGGATTATAATAAAGCGTCTCCGCCGCCGTCGCTGCTTGCTAGTTCTAAGGTCGAGATAAAAATCAGAAATAACCGGCGCGGTTATTTTCGGCGCAGCCGAATTAACGCGCGCCCGTACGGACGAAGGGGTCGGAGACAACGGGCGAGAGGAAGAGAGAGAGAGAGAGAGAGAGAGAGAGAGAGAGAGAGAGAGAGAGAGAGAGAGAGAGAGAGAGAGAGAGAGAGAGAGAGAGGAGGAAGAAGCCGGACAGCGCGAACGGATTTTCGTGTAAACCTGACGTACTCGGCGCGCCACGGCGCGACTGTTTCTCCTTTTGTCTCGCCTCTCTTGACACGTAACGCACGCGCACACGGACTCGCGGCTCCAGAGCCGGTATTTAGTCTACTTTCCGCGGGGAATCTGCGGGGCTCGGCCGAGCGCGGCAAAATTGCCGCTTTCAGAAGAGCTTGGCACGATCTAACGCGATCGTGAAGAGCGACGTCCGCCGAGGCGGAGATCGCCGGCCAGGCGGATAATAATCGCTGATTGCCGGCGATCGAAAGTTGCTCCGCGGGTTTTATGAGAAAATCGACTCACACGTGACGATCGCCGGGCGATCGACAGCCGGCTCGGCTCGCCGGCTTACGCTACGTGACTTCGATCCTCGATCGTGACGAGGAGCTGGGAGCGAGTAGGGGGGAGAGGGGGAGGAGGCGAAAGAGAGGAGGCCGGAGAGGAAAATGCGGAGGAGACGGAACGAGGCGCGACCTCTCGGCGCGCGCGGTGACACGGCCGGTGGAGCCGACGACGTCGCGTCTTCCTCGCGAGGAGGACGCGAGTGGCGATCGACGACGAGAGATACCCGCGAGACGGAAAGTTCGTTTTCGGCTGGAAATTACACACGGAGAAGAGGGTACTCGGGCGTACAAACGTATCGTATCGTTCAATCATTTAATTTCCGCGGCATTTGATTTTGCGATACATGCGCACGTATCGCGTTACATTTTACGATGTCGTGTACAGAAGACGGTGTATACATCGAATATACAAATATGTCACAAACGAAGCGGGGTACAAGCTTGTGTGTATGCGTGGGTGTGTGTGTGTGTGTGTGTGTGTGTGTGTGTGTGTCACAATGACGATCAACGACGTACACAGACGCACACTAAGTAAGACACAATACAAGCGGCGCACAAATATACTTATCGATAATGATATGCAACAAGTCCACATAAACCGGCCATACGCACTCGCAAGCTGAAGGAAACACAATCGCATTCTCGCAATCTCGATATCAACCGTCGCAGAGGTTGGAAGCTCAAGCTCGCCGTCGCGCGCTCGCGTTCGGCGGCTACGGATCGCGCTGATCCCTCCCGAGAGGCGAGACTCCCGGAGGGAGTCTCGAGGAAACCGGAAGGACGCGTCCGGACATCATGCGTGCGTCGTGTGATACATCGACACTAGAACTACCGAGCTGTGAAAAGCGACCGGTTTGCAGTCTCTTAATAAAACAATAATAATAATTACTCAAATCCACATAACGATGTATCATACAGCGTCGACAAACGTTGAGGAAAAGCAAAGGAAACTAACAGACATTTTTGCCGTCGCATAACGTACTTTCTGAAAAACCTGCAGGCCGCTCTCCGGTGGAAACAGCTCGCGCTCGGTAGTTCCGGTGTTAACGCGACCGAGATCGTACACGTCGACGACACCCTTGGACCCGCCTCGAGACTCCAGTGGCAGCGCGTATCCTTCGCGAATCGGACGCTACAGGTACATGAAAAAGATTCGTCGCACACGCGCACACACAGAGTGGAGCGAGCGCGAAAATAGACGAGCACGACGACGACGACGACGACGACGACGACGAGGACGACGACGGCGATTCGGCGGGAAAGGCAGCGAGCGAGCGCAGCTTTTTTCGCGAAGCCGCGCGACTCGATCGAATCGAAGCAGACCAGCACCAGCACCACCAGCATCATCACCACCATCACCACCACCAGCAGCAACGCGAAAGTCCGAAAGCCCGCGGAATTTTGGATTTCTCGCCGAAGTGGCGAACGCGAGAGCGCGCGCCCGCTCGCTCTAGGCCATAAGAACATCGTTAAGATTATATTTAGGCGTCGTAAAAGAAAATATGCGCCCGTTGGAGCCAAGTCGCTCATTACGCGAGACAGCATTAACACGGTCGCGCGCGCGGCCAGGGAGTCTCGGGCCGCGTCGTATACTCGTGTCAAAATATAGATGTATATACGCGGCCGGTGAGCAATCTACGCAGTAAATCGGCGTCCTCGCGGGCGCGCCCGCGCTGGCACTCGGGGTTCGCTTTCTCGCTCGGAATCGCCGCGAATTTATCGCAAACATAAATCGGGAGCAATTGCGCGACCGGAATTCGCGCCGCAAATCGCTTTTAGCCGAATCGCTCCTGTCTCGCCCCCCATCGCCCCCGCTCGCCAAATCCACCGCCATGCTCTCGCGTCGGTTGCGCAGCGTAACGAACGACGACCCTTCGATCATCGGGCCGGGGGTGACTGAAAGAAACGACCGAAAGAACGAGGCGAGAGCCTCGTCTTAGGCTGTCTTTGCTCCAGAGCGCGTTAATTAGTCGCCACTACCTACGAATCGCACCGAATCATGGCGATTTCGGCTCCGACGCTCTGTTCGCTCTTTAAGTTCGATTGATCCGCCGATTCGGCGATTGAAGGGTCGCGGAGGGAAAGTGCCGACGACGAGGATGGGTATCGAGGCGACGACGTGGGGCGGCGTTGCAGCTGAAATGAATGATGCGTGTCTTACGAAGCGTTGTGATACTCTCTCTCTCTCTCTCTCTCTCTCTCTCTCTGTCCCGCGCGCACTCTCCTTCCTTCTCTCTATACGAACGTACCGTCGTATCACCGCGGCTTCCGGCCCGTCGCAAACTTTTCAAGATCTCCCGGCTGCACTCGCAGCCAGCTCTCGAGTCCTTGAAAACGTCCACGATTCTCTTCTCGCTTTGCGAATTTCTAGGTCAATGTTGCCCAACGTCGTCGTCGTCTTCGCCGCCGCCGCCGCGTGCAGTGCACATCGGCCGCCGACGTGTTCGCGCGACTGAAAATCCGGTAGCGCCGGTGCCGCGCGTCGAGTCGACGTACCCTCCGTAACGGCGGCTGACCGAGTTCGCCCGGGTATCGCGGCTCCGCGCGAATCAGCGCGAGCACGTGCGATGGCGATCGGATCAGCACCGCGAGCGGCGAGCGGCGCCGATCGATCGTGTTTCCCGCGGACGTACCTTACATCGTACATCGTCCGCGCGCCGCAAGCAGCCCCTGCGAATCGATATATACACACATGACGAGCCGGACGGTCTACCGTCGTCGTCGTCGTCGTCGTCGGCCGAGAGTGGTCATTACGGGATTCCGCCCCGGAGCGTAATCAACGGTATCAATCGATCTGTTCGTGACGTAATCACGAAGCCGAGCGTTTGAAGATCGTATCGGGAATGGAGTTGCTCCATTAACAAATAACGCAAAAAGCACGCCGCAATTTCTCCTCACGCGGCTCCGAGGAATTCGCGGCCGACCGACCGACCTACCGACCGGGCGGGCGGCCGGCCGAGGGGCGGTTCGGGGGTTGCTCTGGGAGGAGGGCGGCACTTCGATCGAACAGCTGACGCAGTGAGAGAGTGTAACAGCGCGTGGTGTGTGTCACCGTCGCCTGTAAACAATATCCGCCAAATTGCATCGAAAGATGCCGCGCGGCTCTCGCTAATCTCTTCTCTGTCCTTTCAATCTCTCTCTCTCTCTCTCTCTCTCTCTCTCTCTCTCTCTCTCTCTCTCTCTCTCTCTCTCCCTACTGTGCTTTCGTTTTTTCTATCTTTTCTTCTTTC
>NW_020230217.1:1122500-1130571 GCF_003227715.2 Harpegnathos saltator
GACTTTTACGACGCCTCGCAGCCGAGGAGACTTCAGGGCCGCAACAGAAGAGCCGGAGAAGGCGACTGCAGTCCGCCCCGCGGAGTCGCTTGCTTTTCTGCATTCTTACGACATACCGTAGCGCGAACATTATGAATATGCAAATCGGCGAACAAGGATAACGGGTGCGTTGACCAGCGCGTTTAGTAGACACCGGCTCTCCTATTGCCTCGTCGACGACGAGGTAACGGTCCCGCCGATCGTCCGACGCGATGACGCCGCCGACGCCGCCGACGACGGCGATTTCCGTTCCGGCGGCCGGCGGAAAAGCCCAAGCAGCGTCGATCGTCTCGCTGAGCGTGCGAGCGAGCTCGTTACGACCTCGGTAATGCGTCGCGCGATTTATGGAATTAATTGGGCGTGATGGATCGCGCCGATGCGCCTGTGTCGCGGCGAGATAGATAGAAAAAGAGAGAGAGAGAGAGAGAGAGAGAGAGAGAGAGAAGAGGGAAAAAACGAGAGAGAAGAAGGGAGAGAAGAAGGAGGAATATTCTAATCGCGCGCGAACTAGAAAAAGCGATTACAGTTACACCATCGGCCAGCCGGCCGGCTGGAATGCGCCGTTCCGATTGAGTGGGCGATGGACTCGGGGCGATATGAATCTCGGAGCGTGACGCTACAGAAACGCGCGTAATAAATTTTTACGCGCGTCGCCCAACGAATCGTATTATTGTCGCGTTCGCGCTCCCGCTCGGTATTCTTGAATCGTGAGTATTAATATATTCGCGCGCGCACATGTATGTGTGTGTGTGTGTGTGTGTGTGCGTGTCTACGCGAGAGCTGTAAAAAATATTTTTATTTTATATCCGTATTCATGCGCGCATGCATATACACGCGCGTGCGTGTGTCTACGGGCGCGCGCACACACACATACGCACGTACGGAAACCTGTTTGGAGGCACTCGAGTTTCCATCGAGTTAGACGCGCGACGACCGACTACGCGGGGCATGACAAGTACAATCTCATTTTACGTAATGCGAAAGCAATTTATTTATAATCCAAACAAAAAGTAACAACCGGTTCTGCGCGCGTTAACATTGCGCGTTTCGGTGATTTCGCGTTGCCGTGCGCACGCGCGCGCGCGTTATCGATGACGCGTAAGAGCGAGATCTCGTTGTCTCCGCGAGTCGATGGCGCGAAATTTTCGCCGCCGTATCGAGAGTCGACCGTTTCGCCGCGATCTGGACCTGTCCCCTGGCTTTCGGATCGGATAGACAGATACGAATATATTTTTTTCACGACAGTTGCGTGTATATCGCGAGCGTACATCAATACTGTCGAAACGAGACAATCGCCGACCGTGCCTCTCTCTCTCACTCTCTCTCTCTCTCTCTCTCTCTCTCTCTCTCTCTTTGTCCGAGCTTGAGGACAAAAAACGCCCATGACTCGAGGACGCGCTTTTCGCGCCGTTTGCGCGCTCGACTTACTCCGCAAACATAAAATCATAACATCGTAATACCAAAGATCGATCGCGCTCGGTGGTGATAAAGAAAGAGAGAGAGAGAGAGAGAGAGAGACAAGAGGCGCGACCGCCAGAGCTCTCCATCCTGCGCGATTTGATCGTTTATCACGATCAATTAAATTCCCTGCACGGCGACGATAATTGACCGACGCCCGCTACCCCCTCATCACACCCTCTTGTACCACGACGTGGAGATAATCTCCGTCGCAAAGTGCCGATAAATGGCGCATTCGCGTGAACGCGAGCGCAGTCTCTGTACACCATGCGCTATCATTATTTTACGAGATACGTTTTGAGCGTAATCAATTTTATTGCGCTTCCTCTCTCTCTCTCTCTCTCTCTCTCTCTCTCTCTCTCTCTCTCGCTTTCCTTCTCCGCCGATCTTCCCGCGCCCACGCAAATATATAGGTCGATATATAATTCTTCGAGGAGAAACGATCCGAATCTACAGAAAGATTTCCGCGACAAGTGGCGCGAGTAAAAAAATTGGAGAATAATAACAGAGAGAGTACGCGCGCGCGGCTTATCGTAGAAATTTAATTTGGAATTAAGGAGCCCCGCGACTCTGTAATGAACTCGCACCGCGCACTGCTTCTGCAATGAACGGCCCCGTCTGTCGAGCGATTTGCGGAAACGAGATTCGCTTCTCCGTGCGAAGACTAAATTACGGACGATCGTATGTCCCGTCGGTGTATTTACCGACATTATATCGCGGCCTCATAGCGTTATCGATTTACACGGAAATGCGCTCGCCGCTCGTGCGTTTTGTACGTGTGTGTGTGTGTGTGTGTGTATGTGTGTAAGGAACATCCGTCCGGATTGTGTAAACTGAATTTTCGAGGCGAGAGAACGGTACGGGATATTAATCTTTCTAATAGCCTCCGTCACCGTTTTCCTCCGCGCGCGCGCGGATGAGCTCTTTCTTGGGAATATGTTTATATATTATTACGCGCGCGCGGAGAGGATTTCTGCGGTTAGAAACGACCGTCGGTACACCAATTAGCCGTAATGACGTGTTTCTGCGCGATTGGCGATTTCTACTCCTCCGCGCTGATTTCTCACGTGAAGTATGCGCGTCGGGTACAAAGCGACGATGGCCTCCGATTAGGAGGCCGGTAATTTCTCTTTCGATCTGCCTGCTGTATTTATCATGGGCTTTTTTTTTCGTTACAGCAGCAGGAGAGAAATGTCTACGTAATATTTAATATACTGTACGCTGCATACGCACGACACGTTCTTGCGTAACATTCTAAGCTAATATCTTTCCTCCGTGTGTTTTACACGAGAAATGAAATTAAAATATATATGAAAACGTAAGAGAGAAATTAGAAATAAATTGAGTATTTTAGGGATATTCGCAAATCTACCGTGAGCTCATCATAAGTATCAGATTTGCTCAAGGTGCATTCTGAATCCTGGCAAATTTACTATTTCAATGAAGAATATCAAATACAAGTAAAAGAAAATGTTATTCGCTTTTCCTATATAGTTTCACCAAACTTTTGAGATGAGAATAATTTCTTTTCCTCTCTTTGAGTACATGACAATGAACTTTCATGTAAAATCCGTGATGAGTATATTTTGTTGTGTGTGAAAGACTGTTACAAAGAAAATATTCTTTGTTGAGCGAAACAATCGTTTAAAGGAAACTGTAAGTAAACTAAAGTAAACTGTATGTGTGTGTGTGTAAAGTCGCTCTTCTCTTAAGGATAGAATGATATTTTCCTCTGTGTAGTTATGAGAATTGCAGACGCATAGATTGTAAAATATATGTATGTGTGCACGTGTGTATTATCTACGTAGATCGCGCACTTGCAGACCTCACGAATATCCCCCTCGGGACTTTGCGCGCGGGATTACTCTTCCATTGTTGCGGCCATTATCGCGATCATTACTTTAATCAGATTTTTCCGCAAAATGCTATCTCCTGAGAAATTGCAGACGCTCGTCCACGCGGCGAACGAGTTCGGAGGTATTATGAAATAAATCTCGTTATTGCTTGGCCGAGGAAGAAAAGCGGGCGGTCAGTTTTAATTAAAGAACTCGAGGCGTCAGCTGCTCCTTGCCAACGGCCCTCCTTCGGTCTTCCTCCCTTGCTCCCTCTCTTTTTCCTGTCCTTGCATCGCGACCGATATCGTCTACGTATCCGTCGTAAAACTTGCCGGGTTGATGAAAAAAATCTCGTCCCGCGAGAAATGATAATTCCTCGCGTGACGTGGCCTGCCGACGGACTCAGAGCCGACAGAGCGAGAAAGAGAGAGAGAGAGAGAGAGAGAGAGAGAGAGAGAGAGAGAGAGAGAGAAAAGATCAATTATCATTTGCGCTAATAAACGCGATAACAGGCTCTTCCAGCTGTGCGGCGCGACGCGAGCGTGAGGCACAATGAGAAAGGCGCGACGTAACTTCAAGACGTTATCAATTGTCACACACCCCAAGGACGCAAATTGCGCTCGTCATCAGCCGCAGGAAGCAGCCGCAGGATCGATCTTTCTGCACGACTTCCCAACGTGGAAAACTCGCGCGCCACCCCGCGAAGTCGAAGAAACGAGCGGGGTGGCGCGGGGTGCACTGTTTATCAATTTGAACATCGCGCAATTTTCAGCGTTTGAAGTCGGTGTCTCTTATGTGGACACAGGCAGACGGCGCGACGGATGAATTTACAGCGGAGGGTTTACTCGCGATTGCGCGCGCCCCCGGGACCGGCGCCGCCTTTATCGCTCGAGCGAATGCACCGTACGTACCAAAGCTGCGTTACATCATAGACGCAACGTTTTATGGGTCGCACCGGCGACCTTACGACGCGAGGCGAGGCGAGGCGAGGCGAGGCGAGGCGAGACGAAACGAGGCGGTGGGGCGAATTCCGCGAGGCTCCCGCCCCGCGGCGGCGGCGATACAGTTCGTTCAAACGCGAAGGGGGTGCGAGGAAACATCAGGAAATCCAATAAAGCGCCGTACCTGACGAAACAATGCCGATCGGCAGATCGGCGGGCCGACGGTAATTGACTCGCTAATGACGCGCTGGACAGACAGTTCTATGAAGCATTGGCTACGCGCGCGATGCACCTGGCTGGCTGGCCGCGAAGCTAATTACTTTCGCATCTCGCGAACGCGACCACGTCGCGGCCGAATGCACCCCGTCGCCGCGACGTTGCAATCTGCCGGCGAGGACGACCTTAACGTTTAATAATTTCGCCGGCCGTCCTCGACGCGCACTCGCGAGCTGCGAGCGGGGATGAGGAGGGTGGAAAGCGCGCACAGCTTCGTGCGGCGAAATTGGAGCGGTCACGTCCTAGTTGTTTTTTGACTTTCCTGTCCCTGTTTTAGCGGAAACGTCTCGTTTTTGGGCTAATACGCGATGCTTTTGATGAACGTCCAGCTCGTTTATGCTCGGTCGGCTGGAGAGCCGTTTTCCGCATGTTTCGGTATTTTCATGAACCGATCGAGCGTATCTCGGCCGATTGGTCATGGTAAAATCTTTGTGCTTCGTTAATAGATCGAGCGGGTAAGCGCGTGCAAAAAAGAGAGAGATAATTACTCTTTCATCTCGCGTTGAAAATAATGACCGTTACTCTCGCAATGACGAAACGAAACGGTTCAATTAGCACGCTCGACAAGCGTGAAGTGCGGCCGGGGGAACATTTGAAAATATATCGCGACGCGACCTACTTTTCGCATAATTTTCAACATCTAAATGCATCGGTAAATCGTTAGTAGATCTTATACGGGCCTGGGGACACCGCGCGATATATATATATATATATATATATCGCGTAGTCCCTCTCGTTTCGCCATCAAGCGTGTCGACGGCGTCTTATTTCCTAGCATAATATAGTCGGCTTCGTCGGATTTATAATGTAAACGCTATCACATATCTTTCCATAGATTTGCATAGATAAACACGCCATTGCGGGGTCATGCGGTCATGTTAATTGTCGCTTATAATAAATGAGCGCGCGTGAGTGAACATATTTTAAGGTAATTAGCTCGCATTTGTGTGGCAATTCAATTTATGTATTGAATTTGAAATGAACTCGCGTCCGGCGAAATGCCGAGGAACTTGCTCGCTCCTACAATCGATTGATCGATCGTTGACAACGCGTAACTTTAATTACTCCTCGCTCGTCGGTTTTTGTTTCGCCTGTAGCTCGTTGTCGTCGCCGCGCCAGCCCGTAATAACCCGGCGGCTCAAATCGGCAAATCGAAAGGGGAAGGAACTGCGGCTCCGAGAGCGAAACAGTCGGCGCTGATTTAATTTCACAACGTCATCGTGCCTCGATCGCGAACACGGCCTGTTCGCGGCGACACACGGAAGCCACGGTTTCCGTCGGCAAAATTCCATGAGTGAGCGGCCGCGCATTGTGCACGGAAGCGCGACGAAAACTGAATAGATCACGAGAGGATTAGCGGCGAGAAGTGGAAACCCGAAGTTGTCCCGAGACAGCGAGAAATCCTAATGAGCATCGGCCAGCCGCAGCGTGCGCGAGCGCGGCCTCTCTCTCTCTCTCTCTCTCTCTCTCCCTCTCTCTCTCTCTCTCTCTTCGTGCCTCATTAGCGACTTTTAATTTTCCAAAGCGAGCCTTCTCCGAATTTACTCGAAAACATTCGCCGCGCGCGTCGCGCGTTGTCAGCGGCGAGAAGCGGCGAGGGAAAAAGGAAGAGGAGGCAGAGAGAGAGAGAGAGAGAGAGAGAGGGAAGGAAGGAGAGAGAGAGAGAGAGAGAGAAGGAGAGAGAGAGAGAGAGAGAGAGAGAGAGAGAGAGAGAGAGAGAGAGAGAGAGAGAGAGAGAGAGAGGGAAGGAGAGAGGGAGGAAAAAAGACACCCAAGGAAAGCGCAAAGGAACAACGGCGCACAGAGGGGAAGAGGGTAAGAGACAGCGACGTCTCTCGGACAGCGGCAAACAGCAACGGCAGCACGACTCACGGTGGCTCGCGCGCCATTGTTCCCTCCCGACTCTTTATTTCTTCCTCCTCCTCCTCCTCTCTTCCTCGTGTCCTTCTCTCATCTTCTTCTTTTCCCCGCGCCCGCGCGCTCTCTCGCACACCGTGGGCATTATTGTGTTTGAGCTCGATGCGCTCCGCTCTTTTGTTTTGTTTCGCGCGCCATTAGAGGGGCTAATTGCCGCTCATACGCGATCGCCTTTTGTTTCCTCCTTTTGCCACCTTTTCTCCGCGACCCTCTCTCTCACCCCAGCCCCCTACGTCCACCACCTTCTCATCCCCCCTCCGCTCTCGCCCTCTTTCTCCCGGTTGTTCTTTGCACGGTACACCCCGACCGAGACACCGACCGCGACGTGCCGACCACGAGGAAGGAGGGCTGAGTCATACCTCTCTCTCTCTCTCTCTCTCTCTCTCTCTCTTTCTCTCTCGTCTCGCGCGTTCCTTTACTCTCCGGACGCAGCCTGTGTACCCACGCTCTCTCTCGCTCTTCCTCGTCGCAGGCGACTTCCTCCGCGCGGAGAACCTGTCATTCCGTCCCCTCACCTCTCCTCGTGGAGGCGATCGGTTTTTGTGTCGCGTCCTCCTCTTCATCGCTCGCGTTCTCGCCCCGACCGCGACCGACCCTCCGCTTCTCTCGGTCCTCTCCTCCCCCGGGCACCGAGGGCACGCGGAGAAAGCGAGAGAGGAAGTCGCGCGCGAAGGATCACGCCGGGGAGTGAGAACGAAGGGGACGTTTTAACGCGTCAACGCCTCGATGACCTCTGCTTTTTTCCTCGACTTCTTCCTCCGGTCGCGCGCTCGCGCGCGACACTCTCTCGTCGCCTCTTTTGGATCCTCGTGATCGCGGAATCGAAGCTATTCGACGGGTTTGCGGCGACGAGTGCAGCCAGAGACAGGAGGGGATCGACCGCGCTGATACAACGTAGCGGAGAGCGCGGCGATTAAACGAACGGATTAAATAAGTTATCGAGCACGCGATCCATGTTTCATGTTCTTTTTATCGCTGGTGACTCGTTAATTGCTCGCTCCAGTTTCCGTTACATCGAGACACGTTGCCGGCGTTGCAGCGGCAACTTTGCGTAGCGCTGAAGAGAGAGAGAGAGAGAGAGAGAGAGAGAGAGAGAGAGAGAGAGAGAGAGAGAGAGAGAGAGAGAGAGAGAGAGATGGAAGATCGATCGGGCCAGGTGCGCCGTGCGCTCTCTCTATTCAGCGGCGTTCAGCGAGGACAGAAATAATAAACGGCGAGATTGAATTAAACAAGCCCGAAAATAGACCGACGCGCGGCGCGAGTAAAGCGCGACTTGTGTGTACGGCCGAGAAATATATCATCTGCCCCCCCATATTGTGCACGCGTCATTGAATGCGGCCGGCGGGGAAAATACACCGATGCCCGGTTTTGTCTGGCGACTTCTCGCCGACGGGAAAGAACGGCAGACGAGAGAGGAGATGCGATACGCATCGTTCCGATACGCGATACGCGTACGCGCACGCGACCCTACGTGTCAACGATACTTTCGATCACAATGTAAGTAGTAGTCGCGGAGGGAAAAAAGAGAGACAGAGAGGGAGAGGGAGAGAGAGAGAGAGAGAGAGAGATGCAATTTTTCCTTTTTTTGCTTGTGCTGTGAGAGAA
>NW_020230217.1:1140355-1187855 GCF_003227715.2 Harpegnathos saltator
TCGACGCGGTTCGCACTTTCTCTCGTCGGCCGCGCCGACTGCCGTTGGACGAACTGCTGATTAGTAAAAGTGAGAGCTATTAATGAGCGGGAATTCCTTCGTTCGCCCGCACGTCCGTGACACGGATCTTTCACATTTTTTCTCATTGGCAAAAAGAGCCGCGAGAGGTAACGAGAGATCACTCGGCGGCGGGAAGGGACGAACCTCGCGGGGCAGAAACGAGAAGCGGAACGAAGATCTCTTAGTGTCAAGAAGAGGAAAAATCCAGCGGGAAGCTAATAATTCCGGCATTGTGCGTTCCTTACCGCGGTTATTGTTTCCTTGACGGAACTCGTACTCGCGGCGACGACTTCTCGTATCCTCCTCCTCTTACAGTCTCTTTCATCTCGAGGAGGACAATAAGTGGGAAGAGAGACGGTGCTTTCCTTTTTCTCCACACAGATATATATATATATATATATATACACCATGGCTTTAATTATTGGCTTTATTATGATTTTGTGCTTCTTTCGAGGAGGAACGATCATGAGACCAGAAACTGAGATAGAAACACATTCGAGCGGGCGTAGGCGAAAGAGAGAGAGAGAGAGAGAGGAGAGGAAAAGGAAGAAGGGCTCGTCGGTGACAATACAATCTGTACTGTGCCCCTTCTCCTTTTTCTCTTCTTTTTCTGCTTCTACTCTGCTCTTAATAGCGCTGCGATGAAGAGCTCCGAGTATACGCCGACTGTTTCATTATTAATTTCACCAAAAGAGAGACAGAGAGAGAGAGAGAGACAGAGAGAGAGAGAGAGAGAGAGAGAGAGAGAGAGAGAGAGAGAGAGAGAGAAAGCGCGACTCTTCCTGCACTTTTATATTACGTTTATCGAGGCAGCACATAATGCCGGTCTCTCGCTTTGATTTTTTTGTTAACACGCTCGGTCCGAAGAACAAAGTCTTCCTGCGACCGCTATCTTTAGGTCCTGTCTTCCCGTTCCTTTCCTAATTTCGCCGAATTTTATCGACCGAAATGATCACGCGAGGTCACGCAGAGACAACGGAGGTCCGGTCAAGCTCCGAGCGCGCTTCCGCCGAGAGGCGCCGGCGACGTGGCAACGCGCGCGGGTGCGAGAACGCGCGATGCAAACGAGCGACGAGACCTCGAATAAAATTCACACGGAAGCGGCCGAGCCCGTGCCACGAACTCGCGACTAACTCGCGTGATTGCAACATTGCGGGTCCGAGTAATTGCGGTGCCGGCGCGAGGCCGATTTTCTCGGAAGCGATTCGAGAAGGCGAAACGTCAGCTGACCGTATTGTAGTTCGCGCGGAAAGAGGGATAAGAGGGTAGGCACACGAGGACCGTGCGAGCGGGAGGGGGGAGGGAGAGGGGAAGCAGGAGGTGCCAGGGGCCCGACGGGGCGGGGGAGAAACGCACGTATTCGCCTGTCCAGAACGCACGAGGGGGAGGGCAGCATGGCATGTCCCCCCTAATTATAGCAACAATAAAACAATTTTGATAATTATCTCAACTAGTGTATGGGAACACACGGCATTACGGCGGGCACGGCGCATAGGCGGAGGATAGACAGAGGGAGAGCGAGCGAGAGGAGAGAGAAAGAGAAGAGAGAAGAGAGAGAGAGAGAGAGAGAGAGAGAGAGAGAGAGAGAGAGAGAGAGAGAGAGAGAGAGAGAGAGAGAGAGAGAGAGAGAGAGAGAGAGAGAGAGAGAGAGCAAGAGAAACGAACAATCGGGGAAGGAACAAGTGGGAGCGGGGGAGAGGAAGGGTGGGGCGGGAGGAAGACGCGGAGGAGGAGAGAGGACACGACGACCGGGGCAGAATAATGACAATAATTACCATTTATATGCAAGTGCCGTCATTACCTGCACACGAGCAGAGCACGCATTCAATTTCGTATCTAATTTGAATAATTCAAACAAATCTCTCCTTCCTGCCCTCCTTCCTCTGCACGCTTTATAATCCCAATAAACGCGACGAGACATCGACGGCGAGTCGCTTGCTTTTTCAGTACCGGCAACGACGACGAGGACGACGACGACGACGACGACGACGACGACGACGACGACGACGGCAAACGGCAGCGATTCGCCTCGTACCCCGATTTTAAGCGTGCGCTTCGAATCGCACGGCGACGAGCGTATCCTCCCCAACTTCCCCTGCGGGTTCCCTCATCTTCTTCTTCCCGCGTTCGCTCGCTCGCTCGCCCGTTCTTTTTATCGAGCTAACGAGGAACCACGAAATTCGAGCGACTCTCCGCGCCGATCCGCAGCGGATCCTTCTGTACCGGGCATGAGCAGTCGCGATTACTCCGCGAGAGCTCCGGGCTTGCCGCCGCGCCGCGCCGGGGCGGGGGTTCACTTGCGACAAATTAGCATTTCTAATAAGAATCTTCGAACAAAGCATCAGCGTGACGTCGATCCGTCGGGATTTATGGAAGACTCGCAGTCACGCTAGGCGCGACTCGCCGCGACCTATTTGGCCCCGGACATTCGTAAGCTCGATCTCATAATTTTGTCAACATTGTCGATGAGCTCCCCGCAATCATGCGCCACGCAGCGACCGAAATGGCGATTATGCAAATGGGAGGCGGCGGCTCGAATTTGTACGGAGCATTCGAGTACGGACAATTACTCCTCGATGTGGATCGTTAGATCCTACGTACGACTGTTTTTTCTCTTCTTTCTCCTCCGCGCCCTCCTGCCGCCTCTTCGTCGCTCCGTTCGATTCCTCCGTCCTCCTCGCGATATTCCCGTCCTCGCCGGATAATAATTCCGAGTCACGGGCGCACTCGGTCGTCGCGGCGGATTTATCATATCTCCGCTACCTCGATATAATTTAAAGACATTTCCGATCCAGAGTTCTCCTCTTTTTTCTTAGTCTCTCTCTCTCTCTCTCCCCTCTCTCTCTCTCTCTCTCTCTCTCTCTCTCTCTCTCTCTCTACCTCTCTCTAGTTTCGTCATGAAGACCCTCGGAAAAACTTGGCCCGCGGCTTATCACCGCCACCGCGGCCACCTTTGATCGTTTTATCAAGATGAAGCGACGAGAGATAGCCCTTTTTTTCTGGAGAAACCGACGCGTTGGCACCTAGCCGAGCGGCATCGCCGTCGACTGCGAGAGAGTGAGCCTGCGCTCCGCCGTCGACTCGCTCGTGGCAGCAGCAAAGTGGCCCTATCAATATTAATCGCGATATTTGCTCGGCTTGGTCCTCGTCGCGCTCTCTATTACCAATTAATCCGATCGTGCGAAGTATGCTGCGAGCGAGCAGTTAGGCCACGGTGCGCGAAAGAGATAGGGATAAAAAAGGAAGAGCGACGAGCACAAGGTTGGGCGGCAGGGAAGAATAAGAGAAAGACAAAGAGCACCAGTGTGTAAGAGCGAAAGAAAAAAAGAGAGAGGGAGGATCTACGAGAACAGGACGATTCTCTCGAATAGCGTCCGTTCGATTCGAACGCGATCGTTCTCGCGCGTAAATGCGCGGCTCGTCTCTCAATTTTTAACTCTCAATCCGTATCTCTCTCTGTCTCCCTCTCCCCCCCCCCTCTCTCTCTCTCTGCCGCCGCACTCTCGACTATCCGTTCTCGACTCTTTTTCTTCCGCTTTTCTCAATAGGTAGTCGTATCTATGGAAACACGAGTATCGTGCTTTATTTCGCTTTTCTAACAACCCTCCCGAATTGTCAATCTATTATCCTCTCTGGCACCGACCGTGTCCATCGTTGATTAACTTCAACGACCTCTCTTCATTTGACCTCCCCTTCCCTTTCTCTCTCTCTCTCCCTCCCTCCCTCCCTCTCTCTCTCTCTCTCTCTCTCTCTCTCTCTCTCTCTCTCTCTCTCTCTCTCTCTCTCTCTCTCGGTTTCTCTATCTCTTTCATCTTTCTCTCGACTTTTGATTCGGAAACAACAGAAAAATTAGTCGTCGGTGCGGTTTCGAGCGCCGAGGAAGAAAGAAGGAGGGAAAAAAAGAGAGAGAAGGAAAGAAAGGAAAGCTGTGCACCTCCTTCCCGGAGAAAGTGACGAAGGACATCGCGAGTTAGAACCGCGGAAATGCAGCTGAGGAAACGCCGGGCCGAACGCGAGGCGAACAACGTAATTCTCTGTTTCTGGCGCGCGCGTGGCAACCCTCCGAGACGTCGTTGGGAATTTATGGGAGCTTCGAGGGCCGGTATACACGTTAAAAACCGGAGGTGCGCGCACACACAGACGCACACACACACACGCGCGCGCGCACTCACTCGCTCGCATGTACGCGCGGGCGCGCGTCCATACGGCCACCGGAATTGCTTTGCATACCATTTCGCGCAATCGCGAGATCTTAATATCGGCTGTAATTTAGAGTACGCCGGCTCGCGGCCCTCGTGTGTCCCGCCGCTTATATCGCGTTACGTCCCTCAGCGCATCCACTGAATATTCGCGGTGGTCCCGCTCGAATTTTAGCGTGAAATTCTACGCGAAGACGATACGCATCTCGCCGACACACTTATCTAACAGGAAAATCTCTAATTAATATTTCTAACTCCTTCGTAAGAAGTATGATTTGCGCTCGACCAGCATATATTTACATGCATTACGTTCCCACTGACGTTGACTGGCTTTTTTAATATTAACGCACAGCAGCATCATTAGATGCTTGTACGTATCTAAAAAATAAATAATATCTCTGACTCGATTGTATGTAAAACAGGCTTACTTTGCAGTTCGTTCGCCAAGGCCTGACGTGACGTCTCTCCTTTTTTGACACGATTATCTATACGCGCACGACTCTTCAGTCCACCATGAGGCAATCGATCTGTCCGAATCGGTTGTGCGAAATAAATTAATCAATCTGTGCCTCTCGCGACGATCGACTCGACTCGACTCGACTCGTTCGGCCCCCGCGATTCGTAACCGAGTACGCAAGGGGTGCCTCGCGCTACCCCGACAGCCGGTGCAACAAGAATTTCGACAAATCGCACGGCTCTCGTGGGATCATCCCTCCGCGCTCGCTCTTCACGGTCGGCGGCGGACAAAGCGAACGGGCTTCTCGAACGGCACAATTAGCATCCGGTGACATCCTCTTTAGCGTGCCTTTTAACACGGCACCCTCGACTGGCTGGCCCTCTTAACCCGCTTCGGCCGGGCGCGAAAGGGGTTGAGGAAGGCGGCGGAAGGACGACGGCCGAGGGGCTGGCGCGGCCAGAAGGGTGCTGGTGCTCTCGAGGCAACGAGCCGAGGGTCGTCTCCGAAGACAGCCGTCTGCGTTTTTGTACAAAACGCGCGAGTCATCGCCCTCGTCCCTTCCACCCCTCCCGCCACGCCACACACACTCTCTCTCCCTCTCTCTCTCCCTCTCTCTCCCTCTCTCCCTCTCTCTCTCTCTCTTTCCCTCTATCTCTCTCCCCCTCTCTCTCCCTGCCTCATCGCCTTTTCTCTTTTTCTCTCTTTCCTTCAGTCTTTCTCTGCCTCCTTCTCGCACCCTCCTTCCCCGCTTCGTCACTCGCTGTTCCAGGGAGTTCAGGTGCGTTCAGGCGTTCGCATCAAGAGACTGCGCCACGATGATAATTAGTATGTAAGGGCGGCTGGTTGAAACCGACCCTAGACCACGCCATGCTGACTTCTCTAGACCACTCCAGGGCTTGCCGGTTTACCCTGTCCTGTCGCTGTCTCTTCCTCTCCCGTGCCTGCCTTCCTTGTCGCGAATGAATAACCGAACGGGTGAAAAAGACGAGCGCATGAGAGCCGATGCGTTGCCGTCGCGATGGCTCTTCGAGATTCGCGCGAGGCGCGTTCGTCGGAAATCTAACGGATCTCTGATGAGATAATGAGAAACATCACAAAGAGAGAGAGAGAGAGAGAGAGAGAGAGAGGGAGAGAGAGAGGGGGAGAGAGAGAGAGAGAGAGAGAGAGAGAAGTACCGTAAAGTATCTTGCATAGGGGAATTTTCCTAATGGCTGAACTCTTCCAGACCTTTCCTGATCTTTCGAATCTTCCTCGAGGTTGCGCAATTTCGTGAGCCGATCTCGCGACTAACACCTGTCGCCGAATCTATTAGGTGTACAAATGAATAATCCAAATTATTTTAAGCAGTTATGAAATCAATTTTAAATTGAATAGACTCTTTTGTGATTATGTAATGTTGATATAGCTGTTAAAAAGAACGTATAGTTTGGCGAGAGGCCCAACATAACCTTCAAAGGTATTCAGTTCAGTACAGTCGAAAATGGCAACAGATAAGGTGCATATCCGACACTGCATTCTTTACGAATTCCAACAAGGAAAAAATGCTGCAAGAGCGTGCGAATCGATTTGTTCCTTTCTCGGCGAAGGTGTTATATCGTACGATGTGTGCGCATTTTGGTTTAAGCGGTTTAAAAGCGGTAATTTGAGTCTAATCGACAAACAACGCCCTGGAGGCCCTCCGAAGTGCGATAATGATGATTTGGAACAACTGCTCGCTGAGAATTCGGCACAAACACAAAAAGAGCTTGCGGAACAGTTGGGAGTAACGCAGCAAACGATTTCCAAACGCCTACATGAGATGGGAAAGATCCAGAAAGAAGGAAAATGGATTCCGCATGAACTCACTGAAACCAACAAAAATCAACGAGTGGCAGCGTGTCTTTCTCTTCCCAATAAGCAACGTCGAAAGTCTTTCTTGTGGAAAATCGTTACGAGCGATGAGAAATGGATACTCTATGACAATCCGAAACGCAGAAAGTCATGGGTAAATCCCGGCGAATCATCAAAATCGGTCGCAAAACCCAATCGCTTCGGAAAGAAGATTCTTCTCTGCATTCTGGTGGGATATCAAGGGCGTGCTTTATTATGAGTTGTTGGAACCGGGTGAAACAGTTACTGCGGACTGCTACCAACGTCAATTAATCTGCTTGAATCAAGAATTGGAACGAAAACGCCCTGGCATATACTGGCAAAGGAGAACGTCCAGTGAAATTGTTGCATGACAACGCCAGGCCACACATTGCTTCCAATACAAAAGACACCTTAATGAGTCTTGGCTGGGACGTCTTGCAGCGCCCGGCGTATTCACCAGACATTGCTCCATCCGATTATCACTTGTTCCGGTCGATGCAGCACGCCTTGTCCGATATGCACTTCCAATCGGTGGGTGAGATCCGAAAATGGCTTGACGACTTTATCGTGTCCAAAGACGTAACATTTTTCCGAGATGGAATTCATCAGCTGCCTGAAAGATGGCTTAAAGTTATAGAAAGCAACGGCGGATACTTTGATTGAACAATTTAATTTACTTTCTTTTAAAATAAACCTTGAATGTAGCTGAAAAAATTGGATTATTCGTTTATACACCTAATAAATAGTTTGAGTGGCCAATGTGAATATACAAGTCTTGGCGATCGCGTGATAGGTCGGTGGAAAGTGAGTTTTCTGGTAGGGAGAGAGAGGGGATTGGGGGGGAAGTTGGCGAAAAATCTACGAAAGGTCGCAGGCAGGTTCGATCGTGGTCGTCCCGACGTCTCCCACCACGATTCGTTCTTTCGCCGTGAAGGAGCTTCTTGCTGCTGCAATCTCAGACTAAATTGCCAATCAACAGGGTATTATTTTCCTGTTAGCCCAGCGTCCCGGGCGGCAACGCGAGTGACGGCGGAAGGGTGAAGTAGAGGGAAGAAACGGTGAGAAAAAGAGAGAGAGAGAGAGAGAGAGAGAGAGAGACGAAGTGGATCCCGACATTAGAAGCGATCGTCGTCGTACGATCCTCCGTCGCTGCGACTCCGCCGCCGAAAGTGCAGCGAGAGCGTGAAAAAGGATGTTAATAACCGAGCGATCGAGTCACCTCTCGCATTGATAAAACAGCCAATGACTACACACGCACACGTACGCATAAGTCTCAATGAAAATATCGATATTTTATGTAAGGGAATTAAGAGACATAGAGAACGAAAATGTATATTGAAAAAGCCTCGATGATGTGCATTTCGTAATCCGCAAAAATTAGTTGCGAGAAAAACGACCTTGATCGAAGAAAATTCACGATGAGATGAATCAGAGAGAGAGAGAGAGAGAGAGAGAGAGAGAGAGAGAGAGAGAGAGAGAGAGAGAGAGAAACAAAGTTTTTAGGTGTATTCAATACGCAAGTATAACTTACACTCAGTATTTGAGATAGCTTTTAACTTATACTAATATATACTCAGTATTTGAGATAGCTTTTAACTGACTTGCCGATAAATTCGCACTAAAGAAATATCGGTCTGGAGCGTGATTCGAGACCGATATGAAAATAATGCGACAGCTGTACAACTGCATTATACATACACAAAGTCTATTTTCTATAGTATCGTTCATCAAAGATTCATGGGGCGGATGCGCGTCACGCTGCCGTGTGAATTATCGGACTCGAATTTGCTCAGTTGCAATATTCATCTCGCCGTCTTAATTGACATTTTTTTTCTCTCCTGATCCTGCCGTTCTCGCCGTCCGCGCCGTGCGCGGGCGAGCTCCGCGAGATTATTCGCTTTATAGAATTTATCTGTCGCGGCTCGCGCACGCGACAGTGCGATGAATCTCCGCGCGAGCGGGGAGCCGCCCACCGACACGGCAAATTCGCGGCACGATGCGGCGCGGCGCGGGTACAACAAATTAATTTGTTATTCTTTATATACTGTTTAGCGCGCGTGAATTATCGGCTGTTTCGCCGGCGCGACGCGCCGGTATCCGCGTCGCGTAATAGCGGATTTAGCTGTTTAATGTTCTGAATGTTGTTTATACGTCGCCCTTGCCGCCGCTGCAGCCGCTTTTCTGCATCTCTCGCCGAGCGACATCGCGCCGCGCGAAATTGCTGCTGGCTCCGACGCGCTGCATTTAGCGGACTCGTCTTTCGCTGATTTATCGCGCGCGCGACGCATCTTAGCGCGCGCGCGCATTCGTCCGCCGCGCATCGGCGCTGCACCCACCGGCGCAGCGGGCAATCATTGAATCCCGCCCGGGATAATTATATAACACAAGCGACGCGCACACACCCGGAATCGTTGCCTTCTGCCGGCTGAGAGCGGCCGCACTGTTCGTTCGAGCGGCGTTCATTTCCGCCGCTCGCGCACGTGTGCGGCAATTATCGCGCGCGCGCGCGCGCGCGACGCTACGTGTCCCGATTTTGCGCACGCTCCTACGTCATACAAGTATGTTCTTAAATTTCGTTCTCGAGCAAACAGACGAGAACGTGCCGTCCGAAGTTTTCTTTCGTCTGGAGAATCGAAAGTCGCTCGAGCGGATGTAGACGTGGCGAACGGAGAGAGCACAGATATTGAATATTAAACATCCGACGACATATGTATGTCATGATAATAAGGAAAATGGAGTTGAAGTAAATATAATCAAATTACCGGAACGAACGGAACGGAACGGACGGAAGGAGTTTGACGATTGTGAATTTTGCACGACGATAACGAAATAGTCAAGGACGATGATCAAGCCAGATGTTTGTACTCACGTCGCGGGCGTCGCACTAATATCGGCATTATTGACGCATTAGCGAACACGAGGGAAAGAAAGAAAATCGAAAGAAGGAGTGAGAATAGAAAAGAAGAAGAGAAAAAGTTACACGCGTATCCATACCGAACAGAGCCGCGGAAAGCACACGCGTCGCGCACACGTGCGCCCGCGCGCGCGCGTTTATTCCGCCGCACGACACAACGGCCGAAAATTTCGGGGCTAATTCGCGCGCTTTAATCGCTCGGCTCATTTGACGCGGCGCATGAAAAACGGCTGCCGATAAATTTTGACAGTATTCTGTCCATTGCATTGCAATAATACCGGACCATATATTAGGGTGGTTCGCGGGACGATGCCCGTCGGGGGAGGAGGGCGAATCGGGAGCAGACGGGGGGGGAGGACGAGGGCGGGGGACGGAGCGAGGAGGGGCGGGTCGGGGTGGGGTGCGTGGGCTTTCGTATAGTTTGCCGGTAACATATTACGAATTAATACCAACTGCTCCGGTGAAATATTACTGCAAAATACTGACCGTTATTTGCGCTCGCGTGCTGCCGGCTTGCTCGTACGCGCGCGCGCGTGCGCGCGCGTACGCGCGCGTACGCGCGAGCGAGCGAGTGGGCGAGCAGCGAGCTGGCGAGCCGTGCGAACGAATTGCGCCGGCCGCGAATTTTTGTCACGCTGTCCATATCCTTCCGGAATTTATTTCGTCCCGGCTCGAGACAGTATTGTGTATTCATCATCGACTGCGAGAGTGTGGGCACGTGTTGGGCGGGAGGGGCACGCGCGGGCCCCCGAAATTAAGGTATTAATCCGCGACTGGTGGATTTTCGCACGAAGGGAGACGTGCGATCGTGGTAAAGCGTATCGCGGTGAGCGCGGATCAGCATAATTTCGCGTAATTTTACGACTCGGCTGCCCCGTCGTGAAATATCGTTATTATAATAATGTAATCGTTGATTCACTCGCCGCGTGTCGCAGTTGAAGGACCAATCGGACGAAGGCGAGAGAGACAGAATGCACAGGTGTTTCTAACTTAATATCATTACACGCACACGCTTATACGCACATTAGCTGTTGCGTTATCGCGATCTAATGTCGCCGGTAACGCGGATGCATCCTCACGATGCACTATCTCGCTCGATCCGGAGATCATTTCTCTCGCGGTTCAGTGCGAATTTTGCACACATTCCTCGCGCGGCCGACGAGATTCGGCGAGGAACGCTCGACGAGCCGTAAGGCCGTTCGCTTAAAAATATCTCTCGTTAAGACACGACCCTTGAGCGTCGTCGGGAATTGCGCTCTGAAAATACGCGCGCTCTTTCCCCATGAGATCCTCGCGGTGTTTCGTCTCCGCGGTATTTGTTTAAATAAGAAGCTCGTCCGCGCAGTCTAGACACCGTCTGCGGTCGCGACTGGCGATTCCGGCCAGGCAAAAAACTGCCGCGGGCGACACCGCGGGCAGATACAGAAACACCGTGAATTCTCCATCTCGAGCGCGGCGATCCGTTAGAACGAGGAATAGATTAGTATCGCACACTTTGCCGGCGTGAGATTATCGACGTCACGTGACGAAGAGCTTTGTACTTTAGACGATACGGTGTACCGGTTCAGATTCAGCGTGACTTACCGAGTCGGAATTTCAGTTATATGTCGAGGTCTGCGACCAATGTAGGATCTCGAAATATAACGCCGTACAAGCTTATTTCTATTAAACTATTTAGCGTTTATATCATACCTGCAATTGAGTAAGTGCATGTAAGTAAAATACTACAGTAGTAAAATACTACGTTTGTTCAAACTTGAAATATAGATGAAGTGCGGGCGTAGAAAAATCGAAATAATTTCAAGGTGAGTTCTTTTGGAAGAACAATTCAACATGTGTAAGATATATTAAGTAACCATTTGTCAAGAGCCGATACACACATAGGTCTCTCTGAATTGGACGAGATTTATAGGATTAATGTTGAACAAAATGTTCAACTCGGGCCGACCTTGAAATCCCGCTTTCCCCACCGGTCCAATTAAAAAGCTCGCGCGGTCGAGATCCTCGAGACCGAGCCTAAGCGTCGGTCGGTCTGCCGTGCGTAGGTCTTTACCGTATCTACTTCGCGGGCATGAATGCCAGCTTGCGACGTCTCGTCGCGTCGTCGCGTCGCGTTGCGTCGCGTCTCGTTGGCGACGGTACAGCCCTAATGACTTTCGATACGCGGTTTAATTGCCGCGAGAAGCGAAAAAAGCAGCCGACGGAAATAAGGAAGCCCGGGACCCGCTTAGGCTTAATCAATCCGCTCGTTACCGCCCGGCCCCCGGCCGATTGAATAACTAACGGTTTTCGGCGAGAGAGCCTCGTTAAAAATGCCCTCGTCGTCGCGATCGCCTTCGCGCCTTTCTCGACTAAACTCTCGACGCGCGCCAATCCTCCAGCCGAACCCTCGAACGCTCTTTTCGGCCGACCCTTTCGTCCTCAGCGTCTATTTCACTCTTTTTCTCTTGTTCTCTCTCTCTCTCTCTCTCTCTCGCTCTCTCGCTCTCTCGCTCTCTTTCTCCGTTCTCTCTCTGGTCCATCAAGCACAGCGCGAATTCTCGTCGCGCCGAATAAGGTGGGCCGGGGGTGGATCGAGTGTGCGTCTGCTAACGTTGTTTCGCGCGAGTGCGTTTCATTTGGCGATAATACACACCGCACGGCTCCCCGCTGAATCTTACATCGCGCGTCAAAGTTTCAGTGCGCGCGAGCGCTGCGCGCGGTTCAGTTATAGAATTATATCGCGAACAATTAAGATAATGGAATAATTGTGTGACACCGCGATATTTGCCAACGGCGGAGTTAATAGCGGTTATATATAAAACCGTTAAAAATTATGACTATTCATCTGGACGGCCAGCATTAAAGTCATCGTCGGTGGACGATGACTATTAATTACGTCATCGGAAAATATTGCGGCGTCATATTTACGCCATTATCGCAATTACCACGCGCGCGCGCGCGCGCGCGCGTTCCTGCATATAAAAACTCGCCGAAGGTCGTGTTCAATGCGCATTAATAGTTACATTAAATTAAATTAATTTGAAAGATCAATATCGCGCGGGCAATGAAGATCGACGTTATTTATAATGCGATTTCAAGATATTAGTCCTTTCTATTCTTATGGTCGCCAGTGTGCTCGCGCGTCAGCTCGACGTTATTATTTGTGTCTATAAGTCCAACGACCTAATCGGATTAGGCGCGACGCACAACCGATAACGATAATAATTTAATCGAGTGGGTGGAAAATTTTTTCGCCAAAACGAAAATGCGAGCGCGCCAGCCGGAACGGGAACGGAGACTCCGCCGACGAATTTAAAAGGGACACGCAAAATGACTTTTATTCGGTCGCGGATTATATTAGGAGGGTGGTGGCGTGTCAGCTCTAACACAATTACCGTATGACTAACGCGATTTTTTATTCATCCCCGCATCTGCACGTATAACAAATATTGATCCCGCACTTATTATTACGATATCTTTTTCGGCGGTCGGCGCGATTAATATTCGGCCGTCGGATCCGCCGGGGGATCGATAGCCTTCTAATGAAATATAAATTTACATAATTGACATTTTTAGCGCCTTCGATTGACACAATTAAATTAATTCAGCCACCTCGGGACGCAGGTCGTCGTATTTTACGAAAATAATATCATAATGCCACCCTGTGCGCACGCGGGCGCGCGCGGGGATAATACGTCGAGCTTTCCTCAGGCATCATACAGCCGATATTACGATATACCTTATCGTTGATTAAACATTTGTTTCGCGGAACGATAATCCCGTGGCAGCGCGTGCGTTAATTACAAAAAAAAAAAAGGGAGAGAGGGGGAATGAAGCAAAAGAATTGGCCCGCAACGTTTTTACCGCTTTTATTCCGCTTTTCGAGAATGCTCGTTGTTTTCGCCGTTTTATAGAGCCGCGGGATTTCTGATTTTCATTAATAAAAGTTAATTTATTTACCGCATTCATATTGCAAATCCTTCGATCGCGTATAAAACTCACGCGGTATTTGAATAATTAAAACGGCCGAATAAAAAAAAACCCTCCCCGTCCAACTTAAATCGCGCAAATGAATCGCCGATGCATAAATATAAATTACATATTCGGCGAAATATCGCTCTCGACGAATGAACGATAGAAAGAGAGGGAGAGAGAGAGAGAGAGAGAGAGAGAGAAAAGAGAAAGAGAGAAAGAGAGCTTGGGCACGCGCGGCCGCGCTCGCGAGAGCGTGCGTGAGAACGCTCGTGCGCGCGCGCGCGCTCGCGATTTAATTTTCAATTTAATTAAAAATAATGAAGCCCCTATTGTATTCGTAAAACCCCGCGTTAAATGATATACCGCCCGTAAGTATATAATACCCGGCGAGCCATAAATCTCCGAAGAAATTTCGGCGGCGGGCTCCTTTCGCCCTGCCGCGCTCGCCGGATTATCGATTTCGCTTAATCGCGCGCCGCGCGAATCGCCGATCTTTTTTCCGCGGTAACGCGAGCAAAAAGGTAGGAACAGGAGCGAACAGGAAAGAAACAAAGGGAAAAGGGGCGAGGGGGAGGCGCGCACATGGATAATTAACGCCGGGCGACGCCGAGCGACGGGCGGGGGACGCGGCGTAGCTGAGAAACTCGTTAACTAATTCCGCGATTAGCTATTCCTTGTGACTTACTAAATCATATCCCCGGCGCTCGCGCGCGCGCGCGCGCGAGAGAGAGCTCGGATTATAGTATAGCATACAATATTATCAGGACGTAGAGCATTTCAGAGGATCGCCTTTCTTTTTTTCTTCTTCTCTCCCTCCCCCTCTTTTCCCTATTTCCTCCCACCCGAGCATCAACGTCTCTCAGAGTGCGCGTCGATCCGACGCAACGGAGGCTCGCGGCGAAGAATCCTCTCCGATCGCTCGCTCCTGAGAATCCTGCGAACATGAATCCTGCGAGGATGAATTCGGCGGATCGGCACACGCGTTACGCTACGCAACGCAACGCAACGCAACACGACGCGCCGTGCCGCGCCGCGCCGCGCCGCGTCGCGACGCAACGCGGCAAACCGGTAATCATCGGCAAACAAACTCATTAAACCAGGACGATCTGCTTGAGCGGAGCGGCGACCGCGCGTGAAACTTTGATCATGCCGCGAATCGACTGCAGAACCAGCGAGAGATCGAAGGGGCGAAGGGCGGCGCGGCACGCCGGCAGGCCGGCCGGGGGCCGGGGCATTAAATTACCGCATCGGTAAGCGTGTCATCCGCCAATTAAACGGCCGCTATTTTCCGCGCCGAAATTGATAATCGTGATTAAAAGCGGAAGCGAGCGATGACACGTGTGAACGGGCGCGAGCGGCAGCGGCGGCGGCGGTGGCGGCGGCGGCGGCGGCAAGAACGCAATTACACCTTTTTTATTCCCTCCTTTTTCTCCTCGACGTGACAGTTCGACGGGCCGAAAATATCCCCCATTTTTTCGACGCCCGACTAAATTATCGCGGCGTGACAGTATGTCCTATACTGGGTGTCGGAGCCGCCGTTACCAACGCATCGCTCCTGCCCGCCGTCGCCGTCGCGCCGCTTTTTTTTCCATCACGACGAGCGACGGGGGCGTATTTGCGCGCTCTCTCACGGCAGGCGAAATCTATCCCGTGAGAGCTTAATTAGATGCGGCGCGACGCCGATGTGAAAGTAAACCGTCGCGATGGGGAAGATCGCGAGGAGCTTAACGTTGCGTATTAAGTATGAGCGAAAACAAAAATGGAAAGAAGACGAAGAGAAACGAAGGAATGGTTCTGTATATAATCAAGGCGGGATTTGATATGGAGCAGCTTGAATTGAGCACGCGATCGTCGCCGCTTTATCCTACGTCCTATTTCAGCCGCGGTTTCATGAAAAAATCCTTAGCCGGCAGAGGAAATAGGTAGCGAGACACCCTGTATAATTTTGACGGACGGACCTTTCTTAATAGATACGCCCGACGAATACGCGAGAGGAAAAGCAGAAGGGAAGGAGAGGCAGAGAGAGAGAGAGAGAGAGAGAGAGAGAGAGAGAGAGAGAGAGAGAGAGAGAGAGAATGAGAGAATGAGAGAGAGAGAGAGAGAGAGAGACAGTGAGAGAGAATGAGAAGGATGTATCGAACGATTCGAATGCATTATCAGCGGTGCATCCTGGCCGCTTAAACGTTTTTTTTTTTTCCAAACGAAGAGGAGGGATGGAGGTGGTGCGCGACGGTAGCATATAGCGAGAGTGGAAGAGTCGGATAAAAAATATTCATCCCCGATATGAGTGGCGAGGGTGGGAGGCAAGGTAGGAAGGGGTTGGGAATGGGGGTAGAGGGGGGACAAGAGGGGCAGTGGCGTCGCGATGGACGCGTCGGATTCGCGGGCGATTTATTCTGGGTACACCTGATCCGCGCGGTACAGGCGCCGCGAATACCATCCGCGCGCCCCGGCGCCGGCGTCGGTCGCTTCGATTAAGCGAAATTATTAACGCGACGCTCGATAAACTAATTTTCATTTCTGATATTTTAGCCAATTATGAAATGCAATTATTTTCGCGCCCGGCCGCCGGTTTTAATGTCGCGCCGCGTCGATGTCGGCGCCGACGACAACGACAACGACGACGACGACGACGACGACGACGACGACGACGACGACGACCACAACGACTAGACGGCGGTGGTGAAGACGTCGACTACAACGCTAGAGTATCGCGTTATATTGTTCGTATGTAGACACAACAGATCGTCATTGTTGTCGCGAGTTATCGATGACTCCTGGCGTGTGGATGAAGAAACTTTCGTCGAGAAATGCGAATCTTCAATTCATTTTCCGCCTGAATTAAAAGTGTCTGAATTGAGGGACGTCAGCGCGAAAAAGTGTCGCCTATCCGGAGGAGTGTTCGTCAGAACTGGCCGTCCGCGTATCGAATGACCCAAATTAGTACGGATAACTCGCAATTTCTATTCACCGATATCGATTCGAAAATTCCCCAGAGTACACTCGATCGCGCGCCTCCGAAAGGGATGGGGTTTAAGTGTCGAGTGGCGGCAAGCGGAAGCTGCAAAAAGGCACAAATACCCAGTACTACAAACCGTCGATACCTTCGTGGGACGGTAAAAAAGGGTATCGGGTAACAAAAAAAAAATATTTCAGGACAGCGGCGGCCGGTGATCGATCTAAATCGAGATTCATGAATTTAATAGGACTCCATGGACTTTTATAGCCATTCTCACCCCCTGCCCGCCCCTTTCGCTCGCTTGCTCGCTCTTTCTCTCGCTTGCTCCCTCCTCTTGCTCTCTCCTTCCCTGTCTTTCCACGGCTTTTTCTCGTTTTTATTTTTTTTTGGAAATCATATCGAAACCCCATACGTTCCGCCACTTTCACAGGCAGCGGACGTTTGCAATGGTAATTCGCGGCATCGCGGTAAAAAACTACCCCGACTCGATGATGGAACGGGGCAAGAGGAGGAGGAGGAGGAGGAGGAGGGGGGAGGGGAAGAGGGAAATAGGGGGAGAGAAGAGGGCGGGCGCAGTCTGTGGGAAATAGGGGGTGGCGCACGTCGAGGTGGACAGGGGGGAGAGAGCAAGAGAGAAAACGAGGAGAGCGCGGGCTGAGGGGTATAGCCATCGATCACGAGTCTGTTTACCGATTTTTCCGCCGGGCGCCATGTGGATATTTGTAATTACAGAACCGAAGCGGGGCCGCGCGCGCGGACCGCAGTTTTTATTCGCGATCTGAACGACGATTTTTAATTTCGAGTAATGAAGCGCCACACCGGCCCCGCCGCTGTTGATATTCGTTATTAATTTTTAATCGCCGCCCCGCTCGCACACGCGGGATCCCAGATGTCGAATATTGTCTCGCGCTGAAAATTTGTAAAAACTCCGTTATTTTTTCCGACCCTTCGTCGACGATACTTCTCTCTTCCTCCCTCCCCCTCCTCTCTCTCTCTCTCTCTCTCTCTCTCTCTCTCTCTCTCTCTTTCTCTCTCATTTCTTTGTTTCTCTTTTCTTTCCCCCCTCTCTCTTTCTCTCTGTCTCTTTTTTGTCCTTAATAAGTTATCACTCGTGCTTTCTACGAACGGAAAACAACGACGGCGCTGCACACCTAAAAGTCTAAAAGTCTCTGCCCGTCGATCTGCACAGTCCTCTTATTCGTCTGCTTTTCTTCCAATTTAATTCCCTAACGTGTCCCAATTTCTTTATCCCGCTTCGCTCCCCTCCTGTCCGCTCCGCGAATTTCCGCTTTATTCGAACTTCGCAGCTCGCGGTCGAGAAGCGGTGCTTTCGCAAATATTACATGGCGGCCCGCTCGCGGAGGCACGCGCACGCCGCAATTTGTCGGCGTATCAAAACGAAATCAAGCCCGGCAAGATAAACGTTTCGCTGTCGGACCTATGCATATTAATTTTAAGCCGCGAAAAAGCAAGCTTCTCTCTGTCCGCCCGCTTTCGCTCTTTCTCTGTCCTTTCCTCTCTTCCTCCCCTTCCCTTCCCCCTTTCCCCCCCTCTTTCTCTCTCTCTCTCTCTCTCTTTCTCTCTTTCGCGCTCTGTTTCTCTATAAATGTCCCTTTCCATCTCGTCCGCTCTATCTCACTCTGCTACCGCACCGCTCTATCGTCCATCCATCTCCGGCCGAAAACGCAAAACAAAGCAATTCGCGCGATCCGATCGGCCAAGCGCGGGCCGATTATTTTCCGATCGGCGGACTTCGCGCGTAAAAACGGCCGCGCAATTACAAATTAATGCACACCCGGCCGGCCAGAAAAAATAGAGACACCCGGCCGCCGATCATCGGCGAGCGCGAGCGGCCCCGGCTCGGAATTAAAAAAAACATTATTCTTTAGAATTATCCGCGGTAACTGCAGTCTCGCTCGTGCCGCGGCGGAAGCGATGCATATTGATACTACAAATATGCGTTTCCCCGCGCTTTCTCTCTCGCCCTCTCTACTTCCCTGTCCCTCTTGCGCGAACCGCATCGGGGAAGATTAAAATTTACCGGCCAGAGGCCTGCGAGAGCGAACGAAAAGAGCGAACGACATCGAATGAACGGCTCGTTAAAAATTAGCGCCTCGTTCGGGCCGCGTCATCCCGATCGTCAGCCTGTCCCGTCGCGTCGCATCGAGTTCGGCGGTTTTTCCCCCTCTCTCTCTTTCTCTCTCTCTCTCTCTCTCTCTCTCTCTCTCTCTGTCTCTCTGTCTCTCTCTCGAATCGACCATCCACGATGATTGTTGTTCTTCGGAGAAGCGTGAAAAGTGTGAGAAGCGAAGTGAAAATTCAGTCGAGCTGGCGCAACATGAGATAACGTTCACGCAACGGAAATATCTTAATATAAAGTGTCGACTCTAGCAGCTAAACATTGAACTAAGCGAGTCGTGTAATTACACACGTGTCCCGAGTATAACGGGACAAGTTATTGTTAAGAAAAGTAGGACGTAGGTAGGAAACGAGCGGGGGCTAAAAATAAGCGTCTCTCGCGGAGCGGAGCGCGACGTCGGCCGGCTCGATATTCGCCCTAATCGCCGATCGCGACACGGCTGCGTTTCTTATGCCGGCCATTTGCAGCGTCGGCCGTCGCTTCCGGCGCATGCAAGGAAACGAGACCGATTTCGGTCGAGGGCGGACAATGGGACGGAGGTCATCGGTGTGATTCTCCCAGGGGGAAAGGGGAAACGACGGAACGGAGGGACGGAGGGAGGAGGAGGGGGGAAACGTAGACCGAGGGGAAACGACCCTGTGGCCGGGAGCGGCGAGAGGTGGAAATCTCGGCTTCAAGTATGTCGCCCTTTGATGTGCGACCTGTCCCAAACTCGGCAGCCCCGAGTTGCCACCCTCTCCAAGTGGCTCAGCCGGCATCAAAGAAAGTACCTTGGCCACCCTCCTCCCTGCTGCTTCTTCCTCCTCATCCGCTCTCATACTCCACCAGTGTCCCGTATTATATCGCCAGCTAGCTAAATTTCTTTCGAGAGCGAGAGGAGAGAAGAGAAAGAGAGAAGAGATAGAGGGAAGGGCGGAAACGCGGGAATCGCTCTTCCGACGTTCCGAAAAATAAAGACCGATGACACGAAGGATGACTTCCCGCTCGACTTTTCGGGCTCTTGAGTGAGTTTCGCGGTTTGCAAGGTACTTTCCTTCGTCCCTCTCATCGCGAAACGACGCGTTCTCATGTTCGCGACTGTCCGAACTGTCCCCCCCCCCTCCCCCCCCCGGTCTCGCCGAGGCGGAGGATAAAACTCCTCGAGCGCGCGCTCGCGCTCCTGCTACGTACACCTACTCGCGTCGCGAGTACCCTCTTCAAATCGTAATCGACAATCGATACCGCAGAAGACGCTCGCGACTGCGAAACGGGGTCAGGAACTGCGGCGGATTTGTGCGCCCCTCGCGAAAGCGCGGAATTCTAGGTTGCGACCGTTTTAGATCGTAATCGTTGAAAGCGAAGCGCGCGTCGTTCGCGACGCGTATTTTCGTGTCGGGTCGCGCGATTCGCGCCCCGTGTGGTGGTCGCGTTTCCTCCTGCGGCTGCCGCCCCTCGGCGATACAACGCCGAGTTGTATTTCGCGATGCGTCTTTCCGCGGACTCGTCAGCGCGCAAATCGAGAAGAACGGGGGGCTCGCCGCGTGTGCTCGCCTCGCGATAATCCCGAGCGCTGCCGCGCGATACCGCAGAATCGCGAAGAATCGGATTAAGCCGCGCGCGATATTCGCTCTTTCGTCGCTGATGAGTGTTATCGGCGCCGATAAATCGCGCTAAAGCCGAAACCGCGCTACAGAGCCGGCGTTGCGGCCGTTTAAGAGACTTAGGCGACGCGGATGGCTTTCAGAGCGGCCCGCCGCGCCGCGGGCGAGAGGCTGGCGCCGGCTTTCCCGGACTATTCTACACGCAATTTCGTGTTTAATATCCGAAATAACTCGACTTCCTCCTCCTCCCCCCCCGCCTACTCCTCCTCTTCCGCCACCGCGCCCGGTGCACCGTGCCGCCGCCTGCACCTGCACCCGCAACCGCAGCCGCGCGATCGCGCGTTGGTGCGACGCGTTGAGATAACTCGTTTCCGCGTCCACCTCCCTTCACGCCACGTTCTTCGTCCTCCACCGTCCTCGTGTTTCTTTCCTTCTGGAACGCGCTGTACGCGCGGACGGAAAACACGACGAATTTTTTCTGTACGGCTCAAGTCGCGATGGCGTCAGCGCGCACTTTCTGCCTGTTTCGATGCTTCCGCGATTCGCATGTTTGCTTCTCCGCGTCTTGTCATAAAGATATGCATACATCTCTCTCTATGCATATATCTGTCTCTGTGCAGTTGATGGCACAACAGGATGGCATTAAAAATATAATATCGTCGGCAGAGAGAGAGAGAGAGAGAGAGAGAGAGAGAGAGAGAGAGAGAGAGAGAGAGAGAGAGAGAGCGACGCGGTAAACAAATAGCGCGCATTAGTTAACATCGCTCATTTCGCAGCACAGCGGCGCCTTATAATACAGATGAATTGAGGCGCTTATCCTGAAACTGTCTTAGAGCCGTATTTTTTTAAAAACGTGGATTACACGTCACAAAGCTAAGCCGGAAAGCCCGAAATAAGCTCGTGATAAAGTCTTTCGAAAATGTGGATCTGTAAGGTAATTTGGAAATAAGCCTCGCTCAATTTTTTGTCACGACGGTACATCGGGGACACGCCCGATGCAGCGACGCGGGGTAGCAGTTCGTTACATTTTCGGAATAAGACAAAAATGCGACTTAATCTTAATGGCGAAAATAGAAAATAATACATATAACGGAGGTTGAGCGGACGCGCTTGCGTTAAAGTACTTAATTAAACTCTGAACGCAGCTACATGACGTAAATTCTGTTTTATAATTCCGTTCCGTTTCGCCTCTCTGTTTCCCTCTCTCCCTCTCTCTCTCTCTCTCCCTCTCTCCCTCTCCCCCTTTCCCGCTTCCACGCTCGCTGTCGTTGTCTTTATCCGCGGGACGCTTCCATCCCCCGCTTCGTTCTCTAAAATTTCATCCCGCCAACGCGCGTTATCCGCGACCGTTAATCGCTGGCCGGCCGGCCGGCCTGCCGGCCGCGAAAAATTTCACCGGCCAGGTAACTACGCAGCCCGCGATAAATAAAACCGTTTTTCAATTACGAAATTAGTGTATTATTAACGCGCCGATATTTTTCCGATAATTTCGTGCGCACCACCCTTCGCGACCGAAATTGCCCGATATAAATCGTTGATTTTTTTAATTCGCCGGAAAACAATTCGACCCCGCGGCGCGTATCCATCCGACTGGCTACTTTTTTCTTCTTTTTTTGTTTTTGCTTTTTCTCCTGCCACGGCGAAATCCTGCCATGTTCTCTCTCTCTCTCTCTCTCTCTCTCTCTCTCTCTCTCTCGCCTCCGCGCGCGCGCGCGCGTTCCTCTCTCTCCCCCCTCCTTCACTCGTTCCCCCGTCCCCGGGATCGATGTTGCACGTGTCTAAAAACGCCACTCGGTTATTGTCTCCGCTCCTCGCCACATCACGACCTCCGCCGACTCTCGCTCTCGCCCTCTCCTCTACTCTCCTCTCCGTTCGGCTTTGCTTTGCCAGCCGCCACTCGTGCCTCGCGGGGAGATGACGCGCACTCGTCCTCCTCTCTCTTTCTCTCTCTCTCTCTCTCTCTCTCTCTCTCTCTCTCTCTCTCTCTCTCTCTTTCTCCCCTCCTCCTCCTCCACAGAATTTACAACTCAAACGAGTCGGCACAATTTTTATATGGTTCTTTAGAGAAAGAAAGGCCGCGCGGTTCAAAGAGTCCGACGCGAGGTACTCAAGGGTCGCCCTTCTCGTAACCGTTTCATTCCGATCGGTGTTTGCTCGCCGCTGAACAACGATCTATCATTTCTCCCTTCTTCTCCTATAGTTGGAAGAATCCTTTCTAGTCGCGAGCGATGAAGTCATTTTAGGAGATTAAACCGAATATTCGAGAGATTTTATTATATATCTCTACAGAGACTTCTTAATTTCTGTTACAAGTTAAACTTGAAGAAAAAACGCGAAAGAGAAGTATCGGAAGTCCTCAAAGATAAAGTAAAAAAAAGATTCCCGCGGCTGTCGGAAAGATAGCGTAGTTTAAGAGAGAGGGAGAAAGAGCGAGGACAATTTCTGAAGTCTTAAAGAGGAGATTGTCATCGTGCGAAAAGATATTTTCCGAATTTAGTTTAAATTTCCAAATCATCCAGAAATATATCATCGCGTTAGGTTTGTCTGCCAACCTGCCGATACATCATCGTTTCTGGTCTAATATTAATCATAGCAGGCGCGATCCAGCTCGACAGAAATTCCCTCCCTCTGAAAGATACGCTCCAAGCTGTAGGAACTCGCTGATTCTCTTAGCGCGCATAGTTACTCTCTTAACAACATCGGGCGAGACGCGGCGTCCTTTCCCGTCAAACGAGAGGAGAGCCTCTCGTCGAGACGAGGAGGGAAGTCCTTCGGCGAAAGGACTCGCGTTGATGGCGTATCTTTTAGCGGCGGATAAGGCTTAACGTCGTTTCGCCGGCGATTCTCTGAGCGAAAAAATATCGATGAGTTATTAAGGATCCGATTCCGTTGCGCGAATGAAATTTCACCCCCTTCTCTCTCTCTCTCCCTACCCTGTCTCTCTCTTTCTCTCCCTCACGCTCACTAACCTCTTCTTCATCTTCCTCATCGAGCGCGACATTATCTTTTTATAAACATTCACTTCTTAAGTTTCACGAACGATCCTCCATAGTTTGAATATGCTGCGCAACACACACACACACACACACACACACACACACACACACACATATACATACATGCATATGTAGATTGTTCATTTAACGTTATCGTGTGGAATAGCTTTTATACGCTACTTCGGCAAGAAAAAAAGACCCTCGACTAGTGTCGCAATTTTCGCAGGCTTATGCAACATCCTGCACCTTCCCTTCGCGTCTGCCATCCCCCTCGCTTCTTTTCTTTGCGAAATTATATAACGCTACGCGAGATTGCATAAATAGAATATCTCCGACGGTAATGTTAGTAGATGGATCGTTCTACATGTGTGTGTGATATGAACACACACACATACATACATACATACATACATACATATGTATATCCATAAAGCCCTTTTGCAAAAGCGACGCAGACGACTCCGCAGGGTGTGTGGGGAATGGAGGAAGGGAAGAGAGGGGGGGTAAGGGGTGGGCTCTTGCCTCGATATCTCGAATTTGACTATCCTATTCGGCCAATGGCGTTTCCGCCATCGTCCGGCCACGACTGATCTCGCTGCAATAACATTATATCTATTAGCGGGCACTCGATACTATTAATAATTAATCGCGAGCTAATATCCCGCATTTGGCCGTGCGCATTTCGCCCCCTGCCCCGACTATACCCTCCTCCTTCACTCTGTCGCCCTCCCTCGCGTCGCACTCGTCCCCGTCGACCCTGTTCGCCACCCTCCTGCGGCAGAGTTACTCTAGGCTCGTCTAGGACGAGCGGATGCGCGGAATGCCTCGAAAATACCTATCCCCACATCCTGCCCTTCACTCTTCCCTCCCTTCTCCACCGACCCAACAGCCCGGTCACCGTCCGCGTCCGCGTCCGTGTCCGGTGTATCGCATCGGTGCACATATACGCGCGCGTTCGATGTGATATCGCGTCGTCCGAAATAATATCGGTTTCCGTAATACGCGGTCAAAGATACAAAGCGGAAAGCAGGTGAACGGCGCCACGGAGGTAGGCCAAAGGGAGCATTACGAGATGGAAATTAATGATTGTGCGTCCCGTCCGCGCCTCTCTTTATCCCTTCGCTCGCGGGATCATTAATCCTTAGACAGGTCAAAGAGATCCGATCGCGCAATCGGCAGTTTGCAGCTTAAAACTCGATCAATAGCGCATATCTAACGCGATCGCCGACGGTTCTCGGTACGCGCGCACACGCATGCGTGCGCGCGCGCATGCGTGTATACGTGATAAATATAGCGAGCGCTTAATGTAATTCGTATTCTCGATAGGAATCGAGATTACCCATCTGGCAGTCTCTCACTAACTCACTCTATATCTCTCTATCTTTCGCTCTCTTCATCTATCTGCTCGCTCTTTCGGAAAAGTCAACACCCCGAAAGTGTAACGCGCGATAAACCAATATCTTGTTTCTCTCCTCGCGGAGAATGCAAAGCGCATGCGGAATTTAGCTTGTGAGCACGTCGGCTACGCGTGCACGCATACACACAAACGCACGCGCGCACGCATGTACATACACACGAACATATATGAATTATTGCATGCCTTTATTTTCCGCTCTTGCGAAATTTCTCTTTGTGAAATTTTGAAAATGCGAGGCAAAATCGTATAGCATACAACCGGCTTCTTGAATTCCTCTTCTCACCCTCTCTCTCTCTCTCTCTCTCTCTCTCCCTCCCTCCCTCTCTCTCTCTCTCTCTCTCTCTCTCTCTCTCTCTCTCTCTCCCTCTCTCTTTCTCTCTCTCTCTCTCTCTCTCGTACCCCTGCTCTCGCTCTCTTGTTCTTTCTCTTTCTCTCCCTCTCTCTCTTTTTTCTTTCCCTTTTTCCCTCTGTGTGGACACAAAGGATTTTTATTACTGTATTTTTTTTCCTTTCATTACCACGCTCTAGGATTCAGTTCGGAGTCACGGCGAATTTCGGCGCCGGCAATTATTAATGCCCGTAACTAACTCCACCCACCTCTGCCTCCCTCCCTCCCTTCCTCCCGCCCAACGGCCCTCCCTCGCTCCCTGTGCAACCCCCACTGTGCGTCACTACGCCAAGCCGCCGTAAAAGTGATATACATCGCCGTAAAATTCTAGTTACCGGCGCGATTATGGCTTATGGTCCAACACGCGTGTTTTAATAACCGTACCCACGCGAGCGCACCCGCCTTTTATCGCGCTTTCCGTGGAAAAGATTATGCATGGATCATTATGCCGGCGCGCGAGCGCGCACCCCGGGCGAGGTGTGAAAAAGATGTGTGTGGTGAGGTCGGCGAGGCCGATAACGCGCGCTCGCGTATTGTCGAGGCCTTACGTCGGCACGATGTACATCGGCCGTCCATGTCCGCTGTCACATTAACCGGTGTCGCCGGATCCGCTGATGAACTCGAGATCGAATTTTTCTCAGGGACAGCGTTTTCGGACGGGTCATTTTTTAATGAAAAAAAAAGAAACAATATCGTCACAAATATCGGACTTCCTCGTAAACATGAATTTGTTATGTACAATATCGAATGTATTAGCGATTAAACGGGCAAGTTCCTCGAGCTGTCAATTTACGGTAGTATTTGTCCGATTGTTCCGCTTTGTTGCGACTCAAATTCCATTTTTCCGACGCTCTAGCAACTTGCGATCTCGATTTCCGGCGTCAGAAATCTCAACGCTCGACTCGTTTAAAAGTCTCGAGTGCCCGCGTTTTTTTCCTCCCGCGCGGTGAAAAACGACATTTAGAATCGATCACGGCGATATCTCGGGGCGAAGGAGAAGCATGCGACGGGGGTGAATTGCAGAAGGGGTGCGGGCGAGAGACGGAGGGGCATGGGGTGGTGTGGAGGTGTATATATTCGCGGCGAAAACACCTGTGGCTCCGCTCTCGTTAGATTCGCGCGACTTTTCCGAAGATAGCGTGGGTCCTCTCTTTCTCTCTCGCTCCCGCTCTCGCCACTCCCCCCGCCCCTTTCCCACTCTCTCTCTCTCTCTCTCTCTCACTCTGTCTCTGTCGTTTCTCTCTCCCGGCCCCCGATCTACCCCTATCCGTTCCAACCACCGTCGATCTCGTCTCTTCTTCCTGGCCGCCGTTTCTCTCGTGCGATCTCGGAATAGCACAGTCGATTACTATATAGCGTGGCGCAAGAATAGAGAGACGCGACAATTTCGTTGAAGTCGCGACGAGTCGGACGAGAGTGCTATTTCGGGGCAATGCTTCCGCTTCGACCCCTGCGCGATAGGTCGTGCACGACACGCGTATCATTGGACGAAAAATGTTTTACGCTTTTCACTCGTATTGAGAGTGAAATCGAAAACCCAGTTGGCAGGTTTTCTTACTTAAATTCTCACCCAGTTAGGTATATAGCTGATAAACATTTCTTGTAGTCACGGTCTCGCTAAATCTGCCAAGAGAGAGAGAGCGAAAACTCAGATCGCTATTAAGATTAAAGACAGTCTGATAAATCTATAATCTAAATTAAGCTTCAGATATCTTCATTTCTCTTGTCATACGTATCGTTCACAAATTTCCGAATCAGATTTATGCATGTGTGTGTGCGCGCGGCCTTGCAGCCGCGCGAGTTCTTCTCCGCGAGATCTACGGGGAAAATTCACGCGCGAGATCCGAGCCTCCGGCGAATCGAATCCTTTGGTTCGTCAAACCGGCATCCACTGTCGGCATCTCCAGAAACCCGCGAAGAGGCCGATCCCCGAGGGGCGCGGAAAAGGAGCCGACGTAACAGCTAATCGGCGTTAACGCAATCGGGCGGATCGCAACGCCGATCATCGCGCGAATCACTGCCGCCGATAAACAAGCGCGCTCGAGCGCGATCGCCGAGAATCCTCGAGATGCCGAACCGGTGAATTCGATTCCTGCATCGCGGAAAATCAACCCGCTCGCACATCGCCCGTGCCGCCGTCGCCGCCAAAGAGATCGTATGCTTGATGTGCGTCTGCTTGTTACGCGATGGGGATGGGAGATAGAGAGGGAGATTGATGAATGGACAGACGGATGGATAGATGTAAGTGGATGGTCGGGCGCGGATAAAGGAAGCGAGACTGCAATCATTGTGTTCTGGATATTTATGAGGGACGCGCATATACGCGAGCGATAACATCGCAGTGACAAAGACTGAGGGGGGAGAAAAAAGCGCAATAATGATGCAAATAAAAAGAGAGAAAAACAACGAGCGCGTTTGCAAAATTTAGAGGAAAATATGGAATACCGAGCGTGTAAGTGACAAGAAATCGAGTTACCCGGCGATCGTTACCTCTCTCTCTGTGTGTGTGTGTGTGTGTGTGTGTGTGTGTTGAGTGAATAATTGCTCGATGAAATCGATCCTTGCCATTTCAGCGATCTCTTCGACAGATCGCGCGATCTTTTGACGCTCTCCCCACTACTCTCTTTGGAATGCCCCCAGAAATCACTTTCGAGATTCCCAGGTACGACGAGCGAGCAAACATCTGTTCCTCTCTCAAAGCCTCGGAGAGGACTCCAGAGCGTTACTCCATCGCCATTGCTATCTCAATTTGTAATCGTGAAGATTAATAATTTCCCCCAAAATCACACACTTTCGCAATCCAAGACACACGATCGAATGTCCAAACTTCCGACACTCGGAGGACTCAAGCGACGCGACCATTTTCGCGTGTCAGCTCGAAGCAAGGTGGCGGCGGCTCTTTGCGAAAACGCGCAGATTCGTAAAATCCGGCAGGTGCGAAAGGCCGAAGAGGTCGACGACGAAAACGACGGCGGTGGCGGCGGGCACACTTCGATCGAGTACCCTGGCGCGTAGATTAGCGCGGGTTAGCGTGGGTTAGCGCGGAACGCTCGCGGGCTCTATCTATCTAGTCTCTCGCGCGCGCCGTTCCCGTCCTAGGCCGGTCCGGCAGAGATAGACCGGACGCTAATGCGCCGGAATAGATTAATACTGACCAATAGGAGCGCCGATCGAACGGCCTGGAGCACATTACTCAATTATTTACGCTTCATTAAGTATATATCCAATGCCGCCGTGCGAATGTGTGCGTGTACGTGCGCGTGCGCGCTTACATGTGTAGATGTTGCGTATGTGTGTGTGTGTGTGTGTGTATCGTATATACGAACGCGCGGGGGTGCGCAATTTCACCGGCACAACGAGAGGACGAACGTTAGGGGACGTGTTTGTGTGTATTTATGTGTATGTGCGTGCGTGTAGGTGTGCGATTGCATGCGTGTGAGCGAGTGCGTGCGTGTGATACGTGTGCGCGCGCGTATGTACGACCGCTGTACATAATGTATGAGAGCGTGTTGGTAGGTAAGCGACCACCCCTAGCTCGCCGAGGTCTAACTTAATTATTCGAGAAATTCAGCGATCCATTCCTGCGCCCTCCCCCGCCTCCGCCCCCGCCCCCGCCCTCGCTGCCCCGCCAGCCTTGCTGCCACCGGCGCCCGGTTTTCTCTCCCTGCCCCTTCGCCATCACCCTCAGCCGTCGCTCTGCGTTCGTTGTATACACGTGTGCATACGTATGTATGTTGTCGCGTGCGCGCGTGTGTGTGTGTGTGTGTGTGTGTGTACGCGCGTGCTGTACGTTTCTCTCTCTGTCCCTCTATCTCGGCCTTTCCTCGTCCATTTCTCACCCCTCGTCGAGCCCCTTGCCCCCCGCTCCCTCACGCGCAACCCCCTGCGGAGTCACTGGACCCGCTGAAATCGATCCTGGAGGACTCGCTTGCTTCCGCGAAAGATCCAACTCGATTCTCGATTCACCGTCGTCGTTGTCGGGATTCTCGCAGGCGCGCGCGCGCGCATTCTTTCGAGCAATTTTGCGCGACTTTTACGACGACAATGACGATCAAGCGTGACGACGACGAGAAAAGAGAGTGAGAGAGAGAGAGAGAGAGAGAGAGAGAGAGGCATTTCAGTTGATTTAATCGCGCCGTGCGCACTAACGGGAAATGATTACATCCGATTAACATTAATACGTGCTAATTAACATTAATATGTTTTCCATGTAATACCGGAGGATTATAATACGAACGGCATGTGGATACGCCCAGCGCGCGCGCGCGCGTGCGCGCGCGCGGGCACAGCGAGATATGTATAACGTTAATATCGTTAGCAGCGCTGACGTAAAGGAATGTACGAGTGCCGTTAATCCGATAATTAGCAATTCCGATTCGCAGGCTGGTTTCGCATATAAATAACGCGTCTCACTTTTTTGTCTGTTACAGGTGAGTCCATCGACGAGTCGCCGAGCTAATTTACTCCGGCGAGCGCGGGAGCGGAAATTCGCCCGCGCGAAAATCCCCCGGCGCGGCGTCGTCCGTGTGCGCGCGGCGTAAATCAAGAGCGTCCTGAGCCGCCGATTCGCCGTCAACGCGCGGTAATTTCTGTCTCGCGGCGTGAGTCAAGGTATCGCTCACGCAGGAACGAGCGCAAAGAAATTTCGCGGGCGAGATCGCCGCGCCGGGATTTATCGCCTACTAGCGTAGGGTTCTAATTATAGGGGCGTCGAGAGAGGGATGGTGGCAGGAGGCAGGGTGAGAAAGAGCGCGCGAGCGCGATAAATAACGATCAGAAAATTAGCGGGAATTTATAGGAAATTTATAGGAAAAGGGATCTATATACGATCGCGCGCGATCGACCGGTTCCCCACCGGCTATAATTTGTTCGGGGAGCGAGTGACGAGTGCGTCCCCGCTTCGCGATCGTATGAAAACCACTTTTTTCCTCTTGTCCGTGGATAGTTAACGGTACGTAAAAATGTCGCTCTGTCGTTGACAGCGTGACGAAGTTTCTAAACCGCGGAATCTAAAGAGAGAATACCGTATAATCCGTTACAGTGGTCTTCCTCTTCCTCTTATTTCGCTCAAGACGCGTAATTATACGTGGAATTTGTAAAAGTGCCGATTGTGGCTGACATTTTTATGTGTGTTTTACGCTTCATTCCGTAACATCTGTGCACGTCTTAATATATCGCTCTATTAATGTCTCTCTAAATTCACGAAAAGAGTAAAACCGGCAAAATTGCCGGACTTGCCGTATTTAAATCGGCGAGTCGAGCTCTATAATTAGCGGAGTAAGACAAGTGTGTGTGTGTGTGTGTGTGTGTGTTTAATCGGGACTGCCGAACGAAGGAGAGAGACTCCGTCTCTGGTCGGGGCTTCTCTGAGAGCGCGAAACACGCGTTCCTCCGCGGAAGGTCGACGCCGTCGCGAGGCCGGCGCGATCACCGTAATAAACGGATACAAATATATTCCGTGAAGATTTAATGACGATCCCGGCCGTAATTACGGGGTGTTCGTCTCTCGTGTACAATAAGTAACGATCCAAAGACGGACGTGAGTTAATACGAAACGGCGCGTTCGGGGCGCGACAATAATCGAGAGCTCCGAGACGTTATTTCTGATATTACGCCCGACATATCGATCATGCGACGATCGCATCTTGCGTATTGCAGCCGTATCTACGGGGTGTCCCGTCAACGTGCCTGTACACGCGTATCGATCGTCCAACGATTTTCTTGTCGCTCGCCACTGCACGAATCCGGAGACGAGCTCTCGTCACGAGGATTTCGCGCAATCCTCTCAGTAATGGATACCTGATTTGCCATTCCGTCAAAGTCAACGCGATATTCGCAACGTGCAGCATTTATTTCGTTACACCGTGTGTACTGCAATCTAATTTATTTCCCGCTGCCCGGCACATTCTGTCGAAAACCGGGCACAGCTACGTCGACGTAGTTGGGCAATTTGTTCTCTTTTCAATCAGTACGGGGTCTCGAAAAGAGCGCATCGAGTAACGGCCACTTGAAAGAAAGGAGGAAAGAGAAGGAACGAGAGAGATAAAAAAGGGGAGAAAGACTATTCCCGCGCGAGAGGGTTGACTCGTCGTTGACGCTTGAGTGCGAACGCCGCCGCGGTGTCGGAAGGACGCGCCACGAGAAAAAAAAACGGCCGACGCCAAGTGGAGTAGATCGCCGACGGGAGATACATGGGGCGCATTAAAACCGAGAATTCTTGACAACGCGAGGTATTGGGGAGGGGAGGAGGAGGGGGGACTATTTATCGAGCCGCGAGAGAAGCTCTTAATTACAGATAGTCGCGGGCCGCGCGAGCGATAAATAACGACGATCGGAAAATAAGCGGGGAATTAATAGGAAACGAGTGGCGGCGGAGGCGACGGAGGCAGGGCGGCCGGTCGCGATCGCGATCGCAACCGGCCCCCGTGGCCGGGGGAGAAGGCGCTGCTGGTACACATTAGCCATTATATCCAGCGCCAGTTGTTCCGGCTGTATTGTGCACGGTAGTGACGACTGTTTCGCGCAGATAGCAGGTACGTATTTAAATGAGGAACGAACAGGAGGCGGCGCTCCACCGCCGCGGCGAGGATAGGAGCAGGAGGCGTGTGTGCGTCATATATACAAGGTGTCCCCGACCGGTCGCTGCTCGCTCGCGGATTCCAAGACGATTCCCTCGTCGGCGAGAATTCCGTTCGATCGTGGGAAATTGAAGATTCACCCGCGAAATCCCGCTTTCCTCAGTCGCAGCTGACACAATTTTATAACACGTACATTTAATTAACGCGATATATTCGATGTTGGATACTACGAGTCTCTGTCTCCCAGAGCTCGGTCGCTGGAAGATTTTGGGTGAATGCACCTTTAGAGGCGCAAACAGTTGCAAAGAGAGGTTGCGATATCTGAAATGAGGTAAATATGCAGAAAAGGGTACGCCTCACCGATTTTTTTCATTTTGAAATATGTTAGAAAGGATGAAATTCTGAGTGACTCTTCCTAATACAATTATATGGGAGTCGCTTATAGTTTCTGAAATATTTGACTTCAAAGTTTTATAATTGTACGTTGAAGTGTATTTGAAGTAGACAAGCAGTTTTCATTCACTTTAAATATAGGAAACAGTACATATAAGCGGGAGAGGAGCTCCGTCCACCCCTCCCCCCTTCGTACTCCCTTCCCAAACAAATCCTAACCTAACCTAACTTATTGCATCTTTATATATCTTTGGACATTGTTGAAAAAAGTTCTCTTAAGATCTATCACCTGGCTCGACTTAACTTATTATAATATCTGCATATAATTAGGTGTTGTGACTTTTAAGGAGATCTCTTCAACATCGCCCAACGATATATAAAGATGCAACAAGTTAGATTAGGATTTTTTGGGGAAGGAGTCGGGGGGAGGGAGTCCCTCTCCCACTTATATGTACTGTTTCCTATATTTCTATATATACACTATGTTTGAATTAACTGTTTGGATTGTACTGTAAATAATGTCAGCTTATGATATCTGGAATTTAATTCCAGGATAATCAAAATTCCAAAACTTTAAGATCAAATATCTCGGAGATTCTAAGCGACCCCGATGTAGTTGTATCAGGAAGTCACTCAGAATTTCATCCTTTATAACATCCTTTATAACAAAATGAAAAGAATCGGTGAGGTGTACCCCTTTCTATATGTAATATTTACCTAAAATAAATTTCGAGGAGAGGATAATCACGTCTCAGCGTGAACACAATTTTAAGGACCGAGGAGAGAAAGGGGAGACACTCCGTGGCCGTCGTCGAGAATCCGGGGAGGAGTCTCGGGCGCGCGCGCGCGCGCGCGCGAGTTGCGGAACACACTGTATACGAGCGCCCCACCGGAGCAGATAGATCGTCGGCCCGATACCGTGTCCCGGGAGACTTTAATTATCATCGCGTACGGACTATTTATATGCCAGGAAGCACTTAAATAATATTTCTCGGAGTCGCGAGGGGCGCGCTCGCGAGCAGAAAGAGACGGGGAGCGAGCGAGAGAAGCGGGGCCTCGGGAGAGATCGAGAACGGGATATTGCGCTCTGCCGCGCTACCGAAGGTTCTGATCCACCCGGCAGATAGGCGGCCCGGCCGAGTATCCGCGCTCCGCGCGGATACCGGACGGTGGGCGGAATCGACTTTTATCGGCCGGAAGTCGAAAACAATACCGCGCGCTCGAAAGACGCCGCCGCCGCCGCCGCCGCCCGGGGAATCGCATCTCCGAAGGCGTGTCGACGTGACACGCTTCTTTTCCTCCTTTTTTAATCCTCCCCCTCCAATCTTTTTTTCCATTCGGCCCTTTCCCAGCTGCAAGGCGGATTTCCGAGACGCGGCCGCCGCACGTAAATCCAACACGCTCGTAAAGCTTTCGGCGAGGTCGCCGAAGAGGAGTCGCCTTGCGAGCGATACTCCGGCTCGCGCGAACCCCTGATGCGTAAATTTCCGCGCTATTTTCAGAGTTATAGCGGTCTCCGCTTGACGGGAGAAGGAGAGAGGGGGAGAAAAAATTAAACGCTTCCGTAAGCGAGATTCCGGCGGCGAAGAGGAAAGGCGCGCGCACGAACTTCGCCGCGGTGGGATATACCTTCGCGAAATACGAAAGTTTCGGCCGACGCGTTTCGGCGCGTCTCACGAATGCGCCCTATCGTATTCAGGGATAATTTATATTTTCAAGAACGCGTTTTCGCTTGTGCGCTCGCGCGCAGCGTGGTTCCGATAATGGATGATAATGATGATTGAAGGGGGACGTAACGTAAGTGGTCTATCTACTAGACGATTTAATGATCGATGGTCTATGCCTAATTCTACAGCCTTCATGCGAATCGCGAATTATATATGCGGAAATATACATCTAACGCGAGTGTGCAACGCGCGCGCTCGATACAATAATATATAATGGACACAATAAATCAAACACTCTCGCCGAGAACGCGCGGGAAAGAGTGAGAGAGGGACGAGGGGCGAGAGAAGGGGGGGAGTGTTCTCTCGTCTGAGCGATGCTTGAATACGAGGCTCGCGAAAGCGTCATTATCATAATGCCACGTTTTACTTCTCGCGATTATAGCCATGCTCGTCGTAATTTCGTGCGCGAATAATGACGTGTTTACCTTACTAATATATTATATAATCGCCTCCGTGATTTATTACAAAATCCTGGAGCACACAAAGCTGAGAATCGGAGCGAGCTTCACGAACGGCCGCTCCGTAATTGAATCCGGCACAGCGCGTGATCCAACTTGAAGAACTAACGCGGAAAGAAATTCATGGCAGTTTGCGCTCTGTCTCTGTAAACTGATTATGATGATCTCGGGGAAATATCGGTAAAGTCGATGTTTTCGGCTTATCTAATACCTGAGAGCACTTCATGTCGATACTCTCTCATCATCACCTTCTCCGTTATAAAAGACGACTCTTCGATTTCTACTATTTTCATATATTTCTCGACGGATTCCTTGTTTGCGAGATAGAGAAGGACGGTGCGTACACGCATCCGAAATTATCGATACGTAATTCACGCGTGTATTAACGCGTATTTACACGCGGCGTCGCGAAATTACCGCCGCTTATTTCGCTCGCCGAAAAATCAGCCACTCGCTGAAAAATCCGCACGATACACATCGTCGAACTGCTTCTGCTATTCTACGATGTATGAGTCGCTCGATTCGCGAGCAATCAGCGACGATCGAAAGAGGCTCGCGAACGATAAGTTGGCTCGACAACGCGGCTCGACACCTATTACAAGGCGGAACACGTCACGGTAATAGCCACAACACCATTAGCGAGCGAACAGAAAGCACGAGGAGGAGGAGGAGGAGGAGGAGGAGGAGGACGAGGAGGTGCAGAAAGGCGGAAGGGAGAGAAAGAGGGAAAGGGTTGCGCGAAGATAGGGCGCGGAAGTTGGTCGGCGTCGCTGCGGAACTCCGTATTCTGCTCGAGAAAGAAAGAGAGAGAGAGAGAGAGAGAGAGAGAGAGAACAGCAGAGAGTGAGATAGACAGATAGATAGAGAAGTGGGAGGAGGAAGGAGGGCGTCAGTTTCCATATTCCTCTCTCGGAGAGTCTCTGTTTCGCGCGGACGATCGCGTCCGCGATCGAAAGCCATCGCGACGGAATCGCGTAGTCGCGGAAGAGACCCATTACTTAGACAATCAACGTACACGCGGCTAATAATTAGCGCTATCCGTTACCAATCGGCGGGCTTATGCTAATCACTACGGGCGTTAAAAGCGGCGTCATTGTTATTTCGCAAAGTGGCTTTTCACGGCCGCACGGTGCCGTGCGATATCGGCTCGGCTATCTAGACACAGCGTATCCGCGTGCCGTGATATATTTTCTCCCGCTCCCTGCGCGCCAAGAGAACGCCACGACGTAATGTTTAGAGCTTTGCAAATCGCGCTCCGCTTAAACGAGCGTCTTAGCGTGGCGGCGATTAAAAACCGCTTCGTCTAAACACACCTTCACACGTGCGCGCGCGCTCACTCGCGCTTATCGCGAGAGCACTCGCGGAAAAATAACACGCTCGACCGCGCGATAAGGTCGATTCTTTCTCCCCCGCTCCCTTTTCTTCCTCCTTTTCTTCTTGCGCCCGCGGTAATTAAACTCCACGCTCCTCGCCACCTCCCGTTGAAGGCGATACCGTTTCTCGCAAAACGATACGCGTTGGATTTCTCGCCTTGCGATCGCCAATAATACTCCCCCCTCCCCCTCCCCCCCCATTCCAAGGGGCGAAATAACAATCCGCCGGAGCGTCCTGCTCTGTTTTCGCCCGAATTTCGGCCGAACCGCGCCTCAGCGACAGTATTATTCGCGCGACGGTGACTTCCGGAGGACACTGAAGCTGAGGGGGGATTATTCTGAGGGGAGATTTTTTTAAAGGACCGACGCGCGGGACGCGACTCGAGGCTCCGTTATTCTCCGGCACATCCTGTACAAGCCCCAGCAGCTACTTTACGCGCGTATGCATGTATGTATATACAATACGTAGCTTATGATTCAGTCAGCCGCTATACATAGCATAGTCGCTACCCCTCGGCAGGCCGCGTCGTGTTCGATCATAAAGTGCATTGCCTTCCTGCCTTCCTACCTAGCTTCTCGCCCGCCAATCTCGGGACGAGTCACCTTGTGAATTACCGCCTTATGTCCGCGACGCTATATCGACGTCGCCGCGGCTGCTCGTACACCAGCCGTTGCTCGTCGATACCGCGTCACCGATTCCGAGGTGACTTTAAGGTTTACCCGCGACTTTCTCCCGCTCGATGACGAGAGCGTTAAACGCCGGCGATCGCATTCGGGCGTATCGTTTTCGACGTTATTTCGACGCATTGTCGAAGGATTCGAGTGATTCCGCGCGCTTTTTTCGTCGAAGTAGTGTGAAAAATTTTTAATTACAGTATTTAATTATTATTATAATTAAATTTCTAATTATTATTATTTAATCTTAAAAATGACCAAGTTTTAATTTGATCGGTCGAATCGATGGATGCTCCTCCTCATGGGATGGTCACACGTTATAACATAGTCAACCGATATAGCTGTCGATCATCAACGAATCCGTCGTCTAATATCGGATCATTGCCGGCGAATTAATTAAAAGTCCGTTCATACGGCTCGTAATTTTTCGAAATAACTTTCTACGGCGAACTTGGCAATCTATTCGTGTGAGACGAACATCGTCAGAGTTGAAGACTTTTCTCGCTAAGAACGTTACGCCCTTTATATCTTCGTGCAATCGAAATCGTATAACGAAATCGTATAAACGGAGGGAGGTGGGGGTATAACGTTTGATAAAAATTAAATTAAAATTTATTTGTACACTACGTAAATATATAAACGGGATGTCGCACGTTAAAAGAGGCAATGTGCGATGATCGATTTGTTAATCCTAAATTATATATAGGTAAAATTGTTTGTTTTAGATCATCAGTGTACAATGGACGTGCACCTGTCGCACGGTCTTTCATTCATCAGGACTTTTGAATGAGCCGGTATCGTGGAACTTGCGCTCTGTCGGAACGGGCTCGCTCGCGCGACACTCCGCGTCCGGCAAGCTCAATGTACCGTTCTCGTCTCGCGACTCCAATATATGATTGAAAAATCATCACGGCAGATGCGGACCGAGTTTCCGTACGCGTCGCGGCCGCGACGCGATTCCGCCCCTTCGCGTTTCACGGATTCGCCGTCTCGGCCGTCGCGGGGAACAGAGAAAGAGAGAAATCATATTTTACTGGCGTTACATAAAAGATCCGTGCGTTCGGGCATCGAGGTAACCCGCGGGGACGTCACTCGCTGGCTGATGTATGACGAGAATTCTCAGACATCTCCGCGGGGGTGTGGGAACGTGCGCGGGGTGAGTCTCGTTTGGTAGACAGTGGCGACAATCCGCCGTTTCGGACGACTTCGATGAAAAATTCACTTTCTCCGAGACAGTGCGAATATGCCAAAACCGTCGGGGGTGATTAACGCAGTCCTTTAATAGACCGCCCAGAGACTCCCGCCGACAAACCGAGTTACGGTAATTGAGACACGAAGCGCCGGGAACGAACGCTGGCCATGTTAAATCGCGAGACTTGGATCGCGAACGCGCGCGCGCAGGCGAACATCGAAGTATAACCGCCGTCCGTGCAATCTTCCCCCGAACTTCACCGTCGGCGAAGATAAAATTATATAATGATTTAAAATTAACTGTCAAATTGTGTGATTGTAGACAGAGAGAAGGAGAGAGAGAGAAAGAGAGAGAGAGAGAGAGAGAGAGGGAGAGAGAGAGAGAAGGGGGGAAAGAGGAGGGGCAAGTATCGCGACCACGTGGTCGAGAGGACGTTATCGAGGAAAAACATTTGCAAGCTTCTAATCGCCAATTCGTTATCGTCGATTGATTACGACGATTGATCCCGCGAACACGCCTCGGCGCGGCCAGAAAACTGGCGCGATCTGATAGTTGCGGAAGCTACAGTTGCGCCGAGTTGGATCCTCGCGTCGAAGAGGCGACGGGAGCGTTAGCCTAATTTTTGCTGCTGCGACTGGCAGACCGGATTCCCGTCCGCGCGGAATCGACGGTGTAATTTAATTTCGCGCGTCGACGACTCGCCCTCCTTCCTGCGCTCTCTGCCGCCGCGCCGGCCGGGATGAAATGCTGCGTTACGAATTAAATCAGTAGATCACAAACCGTTCGTCGATTCGACGGAAGAATCTGCTAGCAGAGATGCTCCGAGTCGCGATCGACCTCATCAGCTTTTCGAATTTCATTCGTACAGCCTCTTATATATTATTCTGGATATAATTATATGAGCATATAATATATAATATAATTCTCTCGCCCTCTTCCTCCTTCTCTCCTTCTCTCTTTAGCGGATAAACCGCTAAAAAGAGAAAGGATTAATCTCTCGCAAGGACTCCGTCCGAAATTCTTCACCTCAAGCTCGAAAAATTTCGGGGCGGCGGCGCGGCGCCCCTTGCAGCTTCGAAATCCAAATACAAAGTACTTCTACTGCCCCGTTCGAGGTTTCGAGAACTGATATGAAACACGTGGAAGGCCACCGCGGCGTTTTTCCAGCTTTATGAGAAATTTCAAATGGTGCCGCCGCATCAGCCTCGGAACGCGAAGGATTAATATTCAAGAGGCCCGCGCCCCTCTTGGTCCGCCGTCTCTTTTCGCCCTCCTCGGACGCAGGCACGCGGCGTCTCGGCGGCGCGCGTCGTAAAATGTTTAGTTATTCGTCAGCATTTATATCGGCGTTAGCGCGCCACACAGCCGTGGCGCGCCGCGCCGCGCCGCGCCGCGCCGCATCATGTCAGGGCCAGAAATAATCTATGAGTAATTTCTGCCAGGTCGCAATAATAGCCGCGGTCGTGGCGATTATACCGTGGTCGTCAGGTAAGCGCGCCGAACAGCGCGGGCGGCGGCGAGAAATCGGAATTATTGCTCGGCCCGTGCGACCCTTCTCGCGAGATATATTCGGGACCTCGCGGCCTCGAATCGACGCGACTCGAGAAGACGGACGTCGGCCAGCAAGCAGCGTGACAACGCAACGATGACAGTCGGTGACAACGATACACAGAGACGTACATTAAGATATTCCCTCTCCATTCTACTGTATTTTACTCTTTCTCTCTCTCTCTCTCTCTCTCTCTCTCTCTCTCTCTCTCTCTCTCTTTCTCTCTCCTTCCTCTCTTTCTCAGTACCGACGAAACTTCAGCTCGAGTCGAGCGCTCGATTCCTCTCCGCGAGGCGCTGGACTCGGAGACGATGGGCGAGAATAAAGCCGAGAAAAGGGGAGATCTTGTTTTAATGACAGCCGCGCGCGCGATGCGCCCGAGAGCATACTGATACACTCGCGGCGCTCGTTTCGAGCTAAATCGAGCTGTGAATGCCGACGGAGTCTCGAGAATGAACGGGACGTGTTACACGAGCAGCGAGTTTAAAAGCGGGGAGCCAGGTTTAACGTTAAGATCCGATTAGCGGCTGACTCTCTGGTTACCAACTCCCTCTGTATCCTTTTTCCTTAAATCATGCCGCCGACTATAAAGAGCTCGGGGATTACCGGTCTCGTTTTTTCTGCTCGTGCGCGAATACACGATTCGCCGTTTTCGCCGCTCGCGGATCGCGGTTCGCGTTTAAAGAAACATCCGATCCGCGCGATTCGCGATTTGTGTCTCGTGTTGTTGCATCATTCATGTTTTGATCTAATCGTCCCCGTCGAGTCGCAAAAGTCAAAAAAGTCGGAAGAGAGGTCTCGACAGTAATTTCAGCTGATCCTCCCCTTCTCTCTTTTCATCTCTCTGCTTCCTTCTCTCCCTTCCTCCTTCCCTCTCTCTCTCTCTCTCTCTCTCTCTCTCTCTGGGATAGCTGTAGATACGAAAAGTAAATTTAATTAAATACAGTTAGCGTTGATCAGCGTTGAAATTTATCACAACGTCGAGAATTAAATCGAGATAAATTAGATTAAGTGTAATTAAATTAAGTGAAATTCCTCATGTATAAGCGGCTCCGAACGGCAATGCGAGGGCACTACTCCGATCTACACGAAATATACGTGAACGAAATATATACCGTAAACCGTTTGATTATTCCGCGCGCGAGCGGGCTCGAAGTCGCCGGTTTTGGCGGATTCGGTCTATCCGCCCGTCGATCTTACGCGAGCTTTCATGGAAATTATTAGTTCGACGATAGTCCACGATTTTTATCGAGAGCAACGTCTAACAACGCGGGCAGTTCTGGCCTCCCTTCCCCCCTCTCCCGTTATGAACGGAAAGGCGGCACGAGCGGAGCAGGTCTACGTCCGTAATTATTGATACATCATGGGTGCGCGCACGAGGAGAAGTTTGCAAGTAATTTAGTAACTTTGGATCTTATAGCGCGCGCGTCGAGTTATAGCTGAACTTAGTTACTATTGCAGGAACGACTCCGCCGAATATAACGTGCCGAGCGGTTCGATATTAATAAAAAAAAAAAAGAGAGAGAGTGAGGGAGAGAGGAGAGAGAAAGAGAGAGCGAAACGAGAGAGAGAGAGAGAGAGAGAGAGAAAGAGAGAGAGAGAGAGGAAGAGAAAAAGAGGGGTGAGAGATGAGGAATGAAGGATAGTGGGAGAAGGGGAAGAGAATCGCCCTCCAACAATAATAACGGCCGCGCCGGCGGTAACTTTGTATTATGTGTAGAAGCCGGCGATAAATTTTGAAAGTTCGTAAGACAATTCCGCGGCGCGGAATTGCCGCGAAATCACCGACTACGACGCGACTCGTGCCGTGTACGCGCGCGAGGAGGAAAGAATGAGCGAAACACGCAGCGCGCGCGCTCGGCGAGCGGAAAACAATAATTATCGAAATTCATTTAATCGCAATTTAACGAACTCGACGTCGAAATTAAATTATTTAACTTTAATTTCATTCGACTACGACTCTCGTAAGTTCGTGCAATATATAAAATCTATATAAATATGGCTAGATTAAATTTTCATTCGCATATAATTTGTAAGCGAGCGAGCGAGTAAGCGAGCGCGAGCGCGAGCGCGTGCGTTCCCGAGCACTATATCGAATTTGTATAAATTAAAATAGATTAAATTCGCGCAAAAACACGTTACCGTCGCGCGCACGCGCGCGATGTCGCGCGCGTTAACACTTAACCAGCGCGCGAATAACGCAAATTGAATTGAATTTCAATTTCTTTGGCCGACACCGATCGCCCGACCTGCGCCGTAATTAATTCAATTCTGCTGTCACATAAATAATTACGCTTCCGTTATTCACCGAAATGGCTAATTGCATTCTTTCTTTCTCCTTTTCTCTCTCTCTCTCTCTCTCTCTCTCTCTCTCTCTCTCTCTCTCTCTCTCTCTTCTTCTTTTTATTCCGCCGATCAAAGTTCCGTTAGCGAAATCTACTCAGACCCTTAGAACCGTAATTGCGACTGTGAGGGATATCGCGAAAATATTCTTTCTCTCTCTCTCTATGTGTGTCATAGATGACGTTAGACTTCCTATATCTAGGACGCGCTTTAATTCAACGACAGACAGTAATCATCAAACGAAACTTAGCGCTGTCGAGCGTTGCGCGCAACCCCGAGGCCTTGCTCGCTTATTTTAAATTAAAATCTCAATTTCAACTTAAATCCCTAAAAGAAACTCCGCGATATGCGTGCGTGTTCTTGCTTCTCCTCCCCCCCTCTCCCGCCTCCTCTGCTTCTGCACCGCCACCCTTGGCGGAAAAATTTCTGACGGCAGCCGCGAGTTATCCACCACCGGGGTTAATTAAGCGATGCGTAGTGACGGCACGATAGAAAATCGCGTGCGGCAATGACGTCTGCTTCGCGAAATGCGAGGTATCTCGCATTCCGATCGACATCACCGGTTGTCGTTGTCGTCGTCGTCGTCGTCATCGTCGTCACGCGCAATCCGGCCGCGGACGTTTCCTTTCTGCGTACGGTTCGCGGCCGAACGAAGCGGCGTTTCTCCTTTTTATTCCCGACGCGATGCAAATTGCGAACGTGCGTCCCGGCCGTACGTACACTTGGCTGCAAAAATTCACGGCGAAGCGACGCGAATAATTATTACCGGCGCGCAAATAGTTATTAGTACCTTATTACTCATCGTTAACGATATTTTTATTTCTATTTCTGAACACGCTAAGTAGCATAGCGGAGATGAGCAAGAGAAACGAAAGAGCGAATGAACAAAAAGGAGGAAAGGAAAAGAGAAAGAGAAAAGGAGAGAGAGAGAGAGAGAGAGAGAGAGAGAGAGAGAGAGAGAGAGAGAGAGAAAAGAGAGGGAGAGGGGAGAGGGAGAGAGAAATCGTCTGCACGCAATTCTTTAATGATACGCTTCTCGTTTTAAAATACAACGAAGGCTCCCATTTCGCGTAGAACGCACATATAAAAAGCGCAAAAATTCAACTTCCGCGTAACGCGCGAGATAAAATCGTAATAACAAAAGAAGAAAAAGAAAAACAGGCAGAGAGAAAGAGAGAGAAAGAATAATGGGAGAAGAGAGGAGAATGAAAGAGAGGGGAAGAGAGAGAGAGAGAGAGAGAGAGAGAGAGAGAGGAGAGAGAGAGAGAGGAGAGAGAGAGAGAGGGAGAAAGAGAAGCGGACGAAAAGATAAATACGCGTAACGTCGTAAATCAGCATTTCTCCGCGTTACAGTTAGCCGTCCTCTCGTGTGCGCGCGCGCGCGCGGCGTTCTTAAAAGGCGCGGTGCTTTTGCGAGCAAGTGTACGCGGATGCACTTACCGTGCGGGGGACGCGAGCGCGGCAGTATACGGCCGCTGCCGCCGACGCCGCCACCGCTGCGTTCTCCTTTCAGCCGGGGGTAGATCGCGGACGATATTTCATTCGATATTGCAGCCCCGGCATTATTTCTCTATTTCAGTAGCCGGCCGGCGCGCCGGAGAATAAATTGTTTAATTTATATTAAAAAATAAATAGAGAGAAGGGAGTCGGGGCAACGCGCGCGCGCGCGCGCGAGAGAGAGAGAGCGAGCCCGCCGCGGACGGCCCCAGAAATATTACTTTTAATATTAGCATTCGCCCACCCTCTCCTACCCCCTCGCCGTATACCCCGGTGCCCCTCTACGCCTCCGCCGTCGACCCCGTTGCCGTTACCTCGCACCCGCCGCGCACCTTTCTCCTCCCAGTCGAGCGATGCATCCTGTCGTCCGCCCCCACCATCACCCAGCCGGCGGTTCCTTTTGCTCTTTCCGATCCGCGGCTCGCCGAGCAACGACGTACGACGTGTTACGCACGCGAGGCGATGGTCACGACGACAGGCGGCAACGGGGGGCGAGGAAGGGAAAAAAGATACGCGAGGTTAAAGCGAGAAAAAGAGGGGAGGGGGAGGAGGTGACAGCAGGAGGTGAAGGCGGGGCGCGCTACGTCAGCGAGAAATTAGAAGAGAGCGGAAATTTATTACAGCGGCTCGCGCGCTCGCCGCTTTCATCCCCGCGCGAAAGACGACGCCTGTTAAACGCGATCGATCGGCGATCTCTTTCTTCGGATCAGACTGAAATATTTAATGCCGAGGCGTCGAGGGGGCTCCCAGAGAATCAAGCCCTGAGGGTGTAAACGGTCGAGTTGATGCCTCGTTTTTTTTTCTCGCAATAAAGAAAAACGGGTTTCGAGATCAGTCAGCCGACCCTCGTCAACACTCGCGTTTCGAGGAGGAGCGTGAGTGGTCGCGTCGGCGCACCACGTGCGCCGTCGTACTTTCGTCGCGAGATTGGATAGATTTCTCATTCGAGTTTTCTGAGACTAATTATAGCACGCGACTAATCATAAGTCACGAAAATGCTACGACACTCCACTTGTTCTTCGTTTCCGTCGTTGACACGGCATCGTCGACATATTCGACTGTCAACCCTAAATATCGATCTCTTCGAGGAGCCTCAGCGCACCTTTGCCGCGGCTCTAAACCGGAAAGGCCGCGGAAGATCCGGTTATAGCACGGCCGCCTACGGCACGTTAATAAATTACGAAAGACGTTTCAAATGTAGCGTAAAATGTAGGTTACCTCCCCTCTTCTTTGCCCCCGTCCAGCAAAGGCCCCCTTCGACCCTCGCGGAATTCCAAGACTGCCTATGAAGCCCCGAACCGACGTTACCATCCTCTCTCTCTCTCTCTCTCTTCCTCTCCCTTTCCATCTCCCTCTCACCCGTTTCTCCCGTCGTCTCGCATCCTCTTCCCCGCTAACCGACCCCTTGCCACCCCTTCGTCGTCCTCTCTCCGTCTTCTCCCCTGGCCCCCGTTCGCCATTCCCGCGCACCTTGCCGCTGCAGCCGCCCCCGCCCTCCTGTATAATGTACGGAGCGCGAGCGAGATGAATGGCAAGATGGCGACGAATATTTCATGAGACGCATTAATATTGCAACGTCTCATCTCACGGATGTATCGAGGTAACATAATGCCCCGCTATAGATAGCTCCTTATTAAACCAAGACGTGCCGCCGAGCGTTGAGCAACGTTCTATCTATAATGCTCGGCCGCCGGCAAAATCCCCCGCCTTTCGTCCGAAACCGATGCAGCCGCGGTAGTAGTTTCTCTCTCCACTCTCTTCGTTTTCCCTCCATCTGTCTCTCTCTCTCTCTCTCTCTCTACTTTCGTCCTCGCACGATCATCGTTCATGTATCTCGACGCCGCTTCTCTCACCGGACGTCCGACGAATTCTCAAGAATTTCTCGCAATCCCGAAGCTGCAAGATCCGCGAGCGCGTCGCGAAACGATCTTTCGTCGCTTTCAGACTCGCAAATTTCGCGCTGCGATTTTGCATCGCGGATACCAGGTATCTGACAATAAGGACAAGTTGTGCGGTTGTAAGATTGAATAGTCGCAGCATTTCAGACGAAGCGATATTTTTCTCTTTTTTGTTTTTTTTTTTTTTTTTTTTTTTTTCTTGAAAGAAAGTCGTCGCGCCTCGAAATCGATCAAGATCACACCCGCTTACTAACATTCTTTTGTTCTACTCTGATTTATTAATCGTTATTTCCAAATTAAGGATTCAGAATTCAGAAGGATAGAGCGACGCGTTTGAGTGAAACTGGCTGGTTCATGCAAAATTTAGTCTCTGCGGCGCATCGAAAATGACCGACGGGCCGTCTAATTTCGTAAATTTGGATAATTCCGCAAATATATCTCGTCTATAATTACCAGCTGCGCATGTTTACCCTAAATATAGCATTAAAACCATTGTCGTCTGCAAGAGTGTATAAGTTTGATGGAGATCTCACACGTACAAACACTTGCCCGGGATACAAATTTCGTCTGCTCTCCGTTAAAAAGTCGATATTATATTTACATTCGCGCGATTCGCGACTCGCCCGGTATCGTGCGACTACAGATATCGATAATATTTTACTCCGACGCTTTACACGTCTCTGCGTGTAAGTCGCGCGACAAGGTCATCCACCTTCCCGCCGACGATTCGGAGAACGGATGAAAAGTCGATAATGAGACGAGATGTTAAGAGATCGCCGCTTAACGCCGCGCGGATTTTAAATTAGAATGCTCCTCTTGCATAATCAAGGACCAAGGAAACGTCAATTAACAATCGCGAGCCCCGAACCGCGGAATGAAGGGACTAACGCTGTTAGGCGTCGTTAATTATTTTTTTCTACCCCGTCAAAAATACTTTCAAGTCGCGCGAGCAACGCACCGCGACGCGATAATAATAGCGGGAGTACGTATTTCAATATTTATCCGTCCGTCTGTGTGTCTGCCGCTTAACACACTCCGACTCCGCGGAACCGCCGTCGCCGCCGCCGCCACCACCGCCACCACCGCCACTCCGCGTATTTCTCGTAATTCCCGGTGATAAATATTCCGCCGAGTCTGCCGTCGAACAACCATCCGCCACGTTACCATCGCGTTTGTCAAAAATTCGCCGAAAGATATCGCGCGAGCTGCGATAGACCCGAGGAGACACGTCGTTTGATGATTCTGCCGTCTCTTCTCTTCTCGCGTCTCTCATTCTCTCTGTCTCTTTCTCTCTCTCTCTCTCTCTCTCTCTCTCTCTCTCTCTCTCTCTCTCTCTCTCTCTCTCCCCCCTTTCTCCCCTCTCTCGTGAGGGACTCATGACGAGATAATGGATTTTTCTGCGAACTCGCGCGTCTCCGTACGACAAGTGGACGAGCGCGTCGATTCGTGATTCGTTCGATTGTCTCTCTTTCTCCCTCCCTCTCGTGTTGATTCTACGATCGAACGAAGGAGGGTAGGTAGGGGAAGCAAATTGCGTCAAAGTGCAACCGCGTAAACAGGTATATACAGGGTATATACAGATCGAACAATTACGGGGGAACTGTAATTTCTGTTACAACTCGGCGTTTCCCCGAATGAGGAAACGACTCGCCAACGGAGATCATCTGGACGATACTTCGAGCCCCCGTCAAACGTCACACATCGTGTCCTTCATCTCTCTTTCGTGCTCGCTTTTCTCGCCTCCGGACGAATTATCGACATTATTACGTTGCGGATGCGCCTGAAGTGTACGTTATTTCGCCTGCCGGAGCGAACTTTGCTATTAGCCACGAAGCGAGGGTGGAACGGACAGAGAGAGAGAGAGAGAGAGAGAGGAGAGGGGGAGGAATAGCAATGGTATCACGGAGAGGGGACGAAACTGGCCGCATAATGTATTACTGACAGAAATAGATTATTGGAAACGCTATCAAAGTTATAAACATTCCTTGCCGTTAATATTGCAATCCTGTGACGTTGAGCCATCGCACCGTCGCTATTAATACCCCCACCCTCTGTTCGCTTCTCTCTCTCTCTCTCTCTCTCTCTCTCTTCTCTTTTTCTCTCTGTCTTCCGCTCTGTCTCTCCCTTTGCCTTCCTATCTGTCCCGCGAGCCCTCCTCGCCGTCATTTTGTTTCTCGCTCTCCCTACGTCGCTACGTAATGGAGTGTACAGGGTGTCTTATCTCTCTCTCTCTCTCTCTCTCTCTCTCTCTCTCTCTCTCTCTCTCTCTCTCTCTCTCTCTCTCTCTCTCTCTCTCTCTCTCTCTCTCTCTCTCCCTCCCTCCCTCCCTCCTCCCTCCTCCTCCCTCCTCCCTCCTCCCTCCCTCCCTCCCTCTCTCCCCCTCTCTCTCTCCTTTCTCTCTCTCTCTTCTTTTCTTTCCTCCCCTCTCTCTCTCTCTCTCTCGCTCTCTCTCTCGCTCTCTCTCGCTCTCTCTCTTTCTCCGTCGACATTTCTTTAGATCTCTGATTAATTAAGAGACTTCTTTCGTGCTTCGACTTTTGTAATGAATAATTGTACGAATTTGATGTTTATAACACTGTGGGAAGGACTTTTCGGATCAAATGTACCGTGACTGAAACGTTTGCAACTGAAAGATTAAAAAAATCAATCGTTGTCATCCTGCTCGGTGAAAGATGCAATATTTCAGCGCATCTCGTAATCAACACATTTTTCATATCTACATTTATTTCATGTAACACCCTGGTGCATGTGACGCGCTGAATTATTTTCTCTGTTTTTCTCAACGCTCCTACCTCCCCCGTCTAGTTTCATTGTCATGTATATCTTCGGTTAAGCATATATGTTTGAAAGGGTCGCCGCGCATTTCTTCCATCGGAGGAAATCCAAGGGATTTTCACAG